>NC_061513.1:145010306-145310306 GCF_022539505.1 Lolium rigidum
CAACATCATAATTTGCTCTAATAATAGAATCATAAGGTAACTTCATTCTTTTTCTAGGGAAGTGTTCCATACCTTTCTTGAGAGGAAATTGATATTTAATATTACCTTCCTTCTTATCAATAGTAGCACCAACGGTTCGAAGAAAAGGTCTTCCCAATATAATGGGACAAGATGCATTGCATTCAATATCCAAGACAACAAAATCAACGGGGACAAGGTTATTGTTAACCATAATATGAACATTATCAACTCTCCCCAAAGGTTTCTTTTTAGCATTATCAGCGAGATTATCATCCAAATAACAATTTTTCAATGGTGGCAAGTCAAGCATATCATAGACTTTCTTAGGCATAACAGAAATACTTGCACCAAGATCACATAAAGCATTACAATCAAAATCATTGACCCTCATTTTAATGATGGGCTCCCAACCATCCTCTAGCTTTCTAGGAATAGAAGTTTCAAGTTTTAGTTTCCCTTCTCTAGCTTTTATGAGAGCATTTGTAATATGTTTTGTGAAAGCCAAGTTTACAGCGCTAGCATTGGGACTCTTAGCAAGTTTTTGTAAGAACTTTATAACTTCAGAGATGTGGCAATCATCAAAATCTAAATCATTATGAGCTACAGCAATGGGATCATCATCCCCAATGTTGGAAAAAATTTCAGCGAGTTTTATCACGAGCGGTTTCAGCGGTTTTAGCGGTTTCGGGTAACTTTGCGCGCTTTGCACTAGGAGTAGAAACATTGCCAACACCAATTATTTTACCATTAATAGTAGGAGGTGCAGCAACATGTGAATCATTAGCATTGCTAGTGGTGGTAATAGTCCAAACTTTAGCTACATTTTTCTCTTTAGCTAGTTTTTCATTTTCTTCTCTATCCCACCTAGCACGCAATTCAGCCATTAATCTTATATTCTCATTAATTCTAACTTGGATGGCAATTGCTGTAGTAACAATTTTATTTTCAATATCCCTATTAGGCATAACTTTCGATTTCAAAAGATCAACATCAGAGGCAAGTCTATCAACCTTAGAAGCGAGAATATCAATTTTATTGAGCTTTTCCTCAACAGATTTGTTAAAAGCAGTTTGTGTACTAATAAATTCTTTAATCATGGCTTCAAGACCAGGGGGTACACTCCTATTATTGTTGTAAGAATTCCCATAAGAATTAGCATAACCGTTACCATTATTATAAGGATATGGCCTATAGTTATTACTAGAATTGTTCCGATAAGCATTGTTGTTGAAATTATTATTTTTAATGAAGTTTACATCAACATGTTCTTCTTGGGCAACCAATGAAGCTAAAGGAACATTATTAGGATCAACATTAGTCCTATCATTCACAAGCATAGACATAATAGCATCAATCTTATCATTCAATGAAGAGGATTCTTCAACAGAATTTACCTTCTTACCTTGTGGAGCTCTTTCCGTGTGCCATTCAGAGTAATTAATCATCATATTATCAAGGAGCTTTGTTGCTTCACCAAGAGTGATGGACATAAAGGTACCTCCAGCAGCTGAATCCAATAGGTTCCGCGAAGAAAAGTTCAGTCCTGCATAAAAGGTTTGGATGATCATCCAAGTAGTCAGTCCATGGGTTGGGCAATTTTTAACCAAAGATTTCATTCTTTCCCAAGCTTGAGCAAAATGTTCATTATCCAATTGTTTAAAATTCATTATGCTACTTCTCAAAGATATAATTTTAGCAGGGGGATAATATCTACCAATAAAAGCATCCTTGCATTTAGTCCAGGAATCAATACTATTCTTAGGCAAGAGATAGCAACCAATCTTTAGCTCTTCCTCTTAATGAGAAAGGAAACAATTTCAATTTAATAATATCACCATCTACATCCTTATACTTTTGCATTTCACATAGTTCAACAAAATTATTGAGATGGGCAGCAGCATCATCAGAACTAACACCAGAAAATTGCTCTCGCATAACAAGATTCAGTAGAGCAGGTTTAATTTCAAAGAATTCTGCCGTAGTAGCAGGTGGAGCAATAGGTGTGCATAAGAAATCATTATTATTTGTGGTTGTGAAGTCACACAACTTAGTATTTTCAGGAGTGGCCATTTTAGCAGTAGTAAATAAAGCAAACTAGATAAAGTAAATGCAAGTAACTAATTTTTTTTTTGTGTTTTTGATATAGAGTGCAAGACAATAAATAAAGTAAAGCTAGCAACTAATTTTTTTGTATTTTGATATAATGCAGCAAACAAAGTAGTAAATAAAATAAAGCAAGACAAAAACAAAGTAAAGAGATTGGATTGTGGAGACTCCCCTTGCAGCGTGTCTTGATCTCCCCGGCAACGGCGCCAGAAAACAGTCTTGATGCGTGCAATTGACACACGTCCGTTGGGAACCCCAAGAGGAAGGTGTGATGCGGACAGATAGCAAGTTTTCCCTCGAGAAAGAAACCAAGGTTTATCGAACCAGGAGGAGCCAAGAAGCACGTTGAAGGTTGATGGTGGCGGAATGTAATGCGGCGCAACACCGAGGGATTCCGGCGCCAACGTGGAACTGCACAACACAACCAAAGTACTTTGCCCCAACGAAACGGTGAGGTTGTCAATCTCACCGGCTTGCTGTAACAAAGGATTAACCGTATTGTGTGGAAGATGATTGTTTGCAGAAAACAGTAAACAAGTATTGCAGTAGATTGTATGCGATGTAAAGTATAGGACCGGGGTCCACAGTTCACTAGAGGTGTCTCTCCCATAAGATAGCATGTTGGATGAACAAATTACAGTCGGGCAATTGACAAATAGAGAGAGCATAACAATGCACATACATGATATGATAAATATAGTGAGATTTAATTGGGCATTACGACAAAGTACATAGACCGCTATCCAGCATGCATCTATGCCTAAAAAGTCCACCTTCAGGTTATCATCCGAACCCCTTCCAGTATTAAGTTGCAAAACAACAGACAATTGCATTAAGTATGGTGCGCAATGTAATCAATAACTACATCCTTAGACATAGCATCAATGTTTTATCCCTAGTGGCAACAGCACATCCACAACCTTAGAACTTTACATCACTCGTCCCGGATTTAATGGAGGCATGAACCCACTATCGAGCATAAATACTCCCTCTTGGAGTTAAGAGTAAAAACTTGGCCAGAGCCTCTACTAATAACGGAGAGCATGCAAGATCATAAACAACACATAGGTAATAACTTGATAATTAACATAACATAGTATTCTCTATCCATCGGATCCCGACAAACACAACATATAGTATTACAGATAGATGATCTTGATCATGTTAGGCAGCTCACAAGATCCAACAATGAAGCACATGAGGAGAAGGCAACCATCTAGCTACTGCTATGGACCCATAGTTCAGGGGTGAAGTACTCACTCATCACTCCGGAGGCGACCATGGCGGTGAAGAGTCCTCCGGGAGATGAATCCCCTCTCCGGCAGGGTGCCGGAGGAGATCTCCAGAATCCCCCGAGATGGGATTGGCGGCGGCGGCGTCACAGTAAGGTTTTCCGTATCGTGGCTCTCGGTCCTGGGGGTTTCGCGACGAAGGCTTTAAGTAGGCGGAAGGGCAGGTAAAGAGGCGGCACGAGGGGCCCACACCACAGGCCGGCGCGGCCAGGGCCTGGGCCGCGCCGCCCTGGTGTGTCGCCACCTCGTGGCCCCACTTCGACTCTCCCTCGGTCTTCTGGAAGCTTCGTGGCAAAATAGGACCATGGGCGTTGATTTCGTCCAATTCCGAGAATATTTCTTTACTAGGTTTTACGAAACCAAAAACAGCGAAAACGACAAGCGGCTCTTCGGCATCTCGTTAATAGGTTAGTGCCGGAAAATGCATAAATACGACATATAATGTGTATAAAACATGTAGATATCATCAATAATGTAGCATGGAACATAAGAAATTATCGATACGTCGGAGACGTATCACATGTTACTATCTATGGCTCTCTCTCATGGCTGGTATCTTCGTCAACTGGATATACAAATGCCTTTCTACACGGTGTCCTTGAGGAGGAAGTTTTTATGCGTCAGCCTCCTGGATTTGAGGATCCTACATACTCCAGTCACCTGTGCCGTCTTCATAAGGCTCTCTACAGGCTGAAACAAGCTCCTCGTGCCTGGCACACTCGATTGAGTTCTGTTCTTGGTGACATTGGCTTTACACCATCTACTGCTGATACATCTCTGTTCATCCTGCGCCGCTGTGGTACTACCATTTATCTGCTTGTTTATGTGGATGATATTATTGTGGTGAGCTCTTCCTCCATAGCTACTGATCATCTGGTTCGTCAGCTTGGTACTGTTTTTTCTCTCAAAGATCTTGGTCCTCTCCATTACTTCCTTGGTGTTGAAGTTCATACTTTGGGGCGTGATCTTTTATTGGTTCAACGCAAGTATGCCACTGACCTCTTACAGCGCGCTGGGATGACTAAGTGTGCTCCAGTCTCTACTCCTATGGCGTCCTCTGATCGCCTTTCTGCTACTGATGGTACACTACTCTCTCCTGAGGATTCCACCAGATATCGCAGTATTGTTGGAGGACTAAAGTATCTCACTATGACACGGCCTGAATTGTCCTTTGTGATGAACAAGGTGTGTCAGTACTTACATGCCCCTCGGTGTTCCCATTGGTCGGCAGGGAAGTGCATACTTCGTTATGTCAAAGCTACTTTGACTACTGGTCTGCTTCTTCGCCCACCATCTGGTGATCCAGGTCTTCTGTCTGCTTTCTCTGATGCTGATTGGGCTGGAAGCTCTGATGACAGAAGATCCACGGGGGGATATGCCATCTTCTATGGTGGAAATCTTGTTGCATGGAGTGCTAGGAAACAGGCCACAGTATCTCGGTCTAGCACAGAGTCTGAATACAAAGCTCTTGCCAATGCTACTGCTGAATTAATTTGGATACAGGCTTTACTTGGTGAACTTGGAGTCTCTCAGCGTTGCCCACCTATACTGTGGTGTGACAATATTGGAGCAACGTTTCTGTCAGCTAACCCGGTATTTCATGCTCGGACAAAATATATAGAGGTGGATTTCCATTTTGTCAGAGAACGGGTAGCTAAGAAGTTGCTTCAGATACGCTTCATCTCCTCCAAGGATCAGCTAGCTGATATCTTCACCAAGCCTATCCCGCTACCGCTGTTTACGTCTTGTAAGCGCAATCTCAACGTTCATGGAAAGGTTGAGATTGAGGGAGGGTGATAGAGAATGTACTCTGTAGATACCTGTATAATACTTACCCCTGTAATTCCCTGTATTTGTACGATCTACCCATATATATATGAGAGAGGCCGACCCTATTGGGTGCTGTGCAATACCCTACCACCCCTACTTTAACACACCACCCTAATGGCACTACGGATGCACACAGCCAAAAAAAGAAAAGAAAACTAAGAAACAAAAGTCCCGCTACAGTATCTCGAGCCTAACAACAGCAATACATCCACCACCAAGACAACACCTGAAATACACTCCAAAAACGACGCCTTCAAGAAGGAAACAATGCTCTAACACCGTCGTCGCCCGATCAAAAGATCTTAGGTTTTCATCCTGAAGATAGTCCCCGCTCTCAAAACAATGCCTCCAACAAGGTCATTGCAGACACAACTCGATTAAGGCCAAACCTTGGGTTTTCACCCCGAAAGGTATGACTCGAACTTCACTCGTGTTGTCGCCCCCACTTTCATACCGCTGCTTGTGAAGCACGGAACACCAAGCAAGTCCCTCAACAACGCATAGACTTGAACCTCCCTTAGCTAGTCCTCCCATCCGGCTTTCATGAAATTCTCTTCTCCCGACTTTCATCATGGATCCATAGTCACTTGATGTCAACACAGAAAAAGAGCTTCGCGCCGCTCCCTCCAGAACCAAACGGTCGGAATAAAAGCATGGGCGCGCGCGACCGAATACCACCCGATCCAGCGAACTCCAGACATAAGATGCACTGTTCCATTCGCCAGTGGAGCCTTCCGGAACTCATCACTCCGGCTCGATGAAGAAGATCAACATCCAGAAGGTCTTCGTCTTGGTGCGTGAGGAACCCTAGGACCACCGCCTTTACACAGGCCGAGCCCCCACGCAAACGGCCATCCTCGCCGCCTATCACACCGAAGATCCGGTAAGACGAACGACCCTGGGGTACGGGAACCAGCAGGCTACATAGCTGCGATCAGGCCTTGGTCGCGCCGCCGCCGGCTGCACTGAGGCCGGCAACCACCGAGGACCACCGTTGCCGTAGCGCCTTCTCCGCAACCCTCCACCGACCGATCCACCGCCCTACGCCCGCTCGCGCCACCGGGAAGATGACCGGTCTAGGCGGGCAGCCTAGACCCACGGCAGACCTCCTCCACTTTGCAGCCACGAAGGCCCGGTGAAGAGCGCCGCCGCCTGGCCGGGGAACGCCGCCCCGACCACCACCCGCGTCCATCTCCGACGACCCAGCCCCAGCCGCATCGAGGAGATGACCGCCACGTACACCTCCCCTAGAACCGTTCGGTACCAGGGGCTGCCGCCAGCGGCGGAGAGGAGGTCAAAACCAAGCATCATTTACAATTATACATGATTTACTTCATTTTAAGTGAGTAGATATTTGCAATTCCTTGAAAGTTTCCTGGCATTTTTAAGCGAGGTTGTTTGTTTGTTTGTCCCGAGAGTGGCCTTGTGTATAATGAAGTGACCAGCGTCAAGAACTACCTATCTAGTGACGGGTCCTCGTGAGTAGGTCCACAAGACGGTCCACACAGATGTTGCATCTGCGTGGTCATGTTGGCTTCTGAGTAGGCGTTGACGCACCTGGTGTGGCCGAGTGGGAGGAGAGCCGGCTGCACCTGTAGAAGGGCCAACAATGGCATCACCTGCGTGACAATGGTGGGCTGCAGGGTTCGCCGGCCGATAATGGGATGTGATGCATTCCCTTTCGTGGATGCAAGCGGTACAAATAGCGGCTAAATAGGGTCGCCGGGAATGGCCGCCATGGATGTTGGGGCGGGTTTGGCTGGCTCATCGTCGAGCAGCGACCAGGGCGGCGCCTCTGGTCGGGGTGGTGGCGGAGATCCTCTCCCGGCGGCGACATGGAGGGCGGTGAAGAAGCAGGACCAGTGGGTGGTGGTGGTAACCCCAGATCTCGATCTGCATGCTCCCGCCGCCTCCCGATCCTCTTCGTTGCGTGGTTGGGCCGGTTCCGGTGGGGAATCGACCCTGCTCTGCCGTCTTCTTTCTCGTTGCTGGTCTAGCCCTCTGGGCTACTGGTTGGGTTTGGTGCGGCGGCTTGCAGGTTCCCGGCGGGTGGCATGGGGGCTGCTCGCACGATATGAATAAAGGTGGTGGTCCTAGGATCCCTCTCACGCCAGGATGATGATCTACTTGATGCCTGTCTCCATTGATCTGGCGTCGGAGTGTTTGTTCCGGAAGGCTCCGCCGGAGAAGTCCAAATGGACGACATGCCTGGAGTCTGCTGGATCGAATGGCAGTATTCGGTCGTGCACATCCATGTTTATTTTTTCACAGTTTGTTTTCAGAGGGAGGGAGGCGAAGCTCTGCAGAATTGGCTTTGGTGATTTGCGACTTAGAGAAGTGGCAACGGCAAGTGGGGGCGACCGCATAGGAGAAGCAGAGTCTAAATTTTTGACTTGTTGAGTGGAAATACTTTTGTGCACCCACACATGGTTGTGGGTTTTTCTGTTACCGTCCATTTATTCCTCGAGATTTCGTGTCCACCATAGTGAAAACCTATAATCTATGATCAGGGTGACGTCGGCGCTTATGTTTCCTTCTTGAAGGCGTCGTTTTTGGAGAAGATGAATTAATGGTGTTGTATTGGTGGTGTTTGATTCGCTGCTACAAGAAATAGATCTCTCTGGCGGGACTTTCCTTTTGTGTAATTTTTTTTTGTCTGTGTGCATCTGTATGGTCATTATGTCAGTGCGTTCTTGCAGAGGCTGGATGTAATTGGTATCTTCTTGATACTAATATATACTCTTTATCGAAAAATAGAAGATTTTATCTGGAGGGTAAAAAATAAAATGAAATTCACTCTATCAGAAATGCAAACAACATTCGCCGTTATTCTCACTTACACATACCCATGCGGTAAAAGCGCCAGACAATCTTCAACATCTTCGTAAACATGAGCATCCATTCAATCTCGTGAATTAATCTTAGTGCTTAGTATGATTGAATGGGCCGTGGATCGATTTAGAAAGGAAAATAAAAACAGTAGTATCAACCATCCATATGTCTCTACATTTTTTTTGCTATCCCAGGCAAGCGCGAGCAGATATTTTGACTCATATTCCCATCGATCTCAAGGAGTGTTTTATAGTTTCTTTTTTGCCGTGAGTAACATTTTTCAAAAGCGGATCAAATGTCCCTGGCATCTGCGTTGATCGATGCAAGAAGCCTTCTTGTTGAATGTAACATGACCAGACTAAACAGGTTTATCAAACTTCTGGATTGGACAAAGCTAGCTGATGTGCTGACCCGCGTGGTTCGCATAACAGCTATCGATTCCCCTAAACTTGCTTGGCCTGCTAGGCAACGGTTGCCAATCACCATATTTGCTTTCCTGTTTGTAGGACCATATGGGAATGAAGCGCGCCATATTCAACCACTGGGACAATGCCCTCTAGCGTCAACACCCTTCGACCGTGCCCATCTTCTCCTCTGGAATGTACATGCCCAAGCAGTAGCGGGGTGCTAGCAATAGTATGTTCTGATGACGCTCATTCTCACAAAATTAATGCTTGACGTCCAAACTAAAGCCCGGTGCCAACGATCATATACTGCCATGGTGTCCGCCTTGCTTGCTGCAGTAGCTATGTACACATATATAGAGGGAGATGAGAGTCCAATGAATATGCATCTGAAGAGTTGCTTGAAAAAACAGATCCATCAATCCATGTGCACATATTATATGCACGAGTGGAACTTTCTTATAAACAAGGGACGTTTTCATTTTCTTGCCTTCGCATCAAGAGGCAAGGTTTGTGTACATGTGCTGATATTAACTAATAACAAGTAATTTTTTTCAAAAAAAAAAGACAAAATTAAAGGAGTTCACGTCTACAAGGGAAACAACATAGGTTCTAATTTTTTTTGGCCGAAGCCCTGCCCCATTGCAGCTGAAAACAAAATTGTGGACCTTGTAGCCTTGACTACTTAGTCATGAGAGCGATTTATTGTGCCACTGTCGGCACCGCACTACAACAAACCTTTTTTTCTTCTAAACGCACCGCATGACATGTTTATTCGACCCTCGTACTATTGCAAATTCAGGGCAATTAGTTTTGTTTTTTTACATACTATTTAGTTTCAGCTGTCCGAACATCATTCTCCACAGGGTGCTCGATTGATACAATAGTACTAGCTCCCGGGTTGCCATTTTGCCGTATATTCCGCAAAGTGTGTTAACAATATAGTTCATATAATTTTAAATGATGTATTTAATTTCGGGCTTTTCAAATACATGACTACATAGATGTTAAATATTCTTAAGACTCCAACACGAGTTGGTACATTACGTTTTGGTGGAACCAATCAAATGCATGTTAACTAGCTGAGTCGACAGCATATTCACGGTGCTAAATTTTAATTATTTAAGATTTGGTAGCTTGAGTTTTATGAACTATATACCATGTTTTATCTTTTTGTAATATATAAACTTTGCATGTTGGAGTAAGCTTATTTCTGTTTTTTTAAGGAGAGTAGCCACTGTCTCTACATTGACTCATGCACACAACGATTAGATTTAACTAGACCTTTTTTGTGCCCTCCGGGATTGGCAGATTGGTAAGCCGTGTGGCAACACCATCAGTCTTCCAATAACAGCTTTGGGTAGACAAAGTCGGTGAACATCGATATATCGCGTGCGTGATTAGGTGAACAACTCTATACTAGGAAACCTAAGAGGACACATTGCAATTTTGGAACAAAAGAAAACATGAAAAGATGATGTAAACCCTACATTTCCATTGCACATAGGCAGTCATCTCGTTGTCCATAGAAAGAGGACCCCGAGGCACGGTGGCAAGGCAGATCGCCGGCTCAGGTGTACTGCGTGGTTGTTAGGCTAATCATTTAAAAATCTTGTCGGTACACAACAGTGTGTAGGTAAGGACGGTGGTACGTGGTTGTATCGGACGTTCGCATGTACTCCCTCCGTTCCTTTTTAATTGACTCGGATTTAGTACAAACTTGTACTAAATTCGAGTCAATTAAAAAAGAACGGAGGTAGTACATTATTGCGCTGTTAGTCTATCAGGTGCATAAGACAACGTGTATTGATGCACATAAGTGGTTTTCTTTCAGAACATGGATGCCACGATCGAGGGAATTGTATGTACGAAAAGATGAGTAGACATTTAAAAAGAAACTTTAAACGTTCATACATACAATTTGTTTGTTCATCAAAGTTGCAGGTCAATCTCTGCAGTGAGTCATTGACCTGTAATTGGATGAAGCAGATGGAACCGGTTTCACGTCTGGATTGTTTTAATGCAAACCGGCGAGGTGGTACTAAACTTTCCTCACTGCAACACAACAAAACACGGCACTTTCTAATGTGATAGTACTCACACTATGCTTTTTTAAATATATTTTTGCGTGTATCAAGTTGTGAATTAAATCCAAAGGTTTTAAATTATGTAGCATGATTCATATACAACATGTCTATGTCATGCTTTTTCTATGAATTTTGTCACAACTGTACGTGTTTTTTTTGTTTGCTGGTATAGTGCACCAGCACACCTCAAGATACTAGTCCACATATGCCCTCCAGTTTTTAGAACCGAGCACACCATCATCTCTCATCTCTTCTCCTAAGACACTATTCGACCTTAACCATCACTGATATCTAAAGGTATAAACGTTGCACCCCCATGGGGCACTCTGAAGCTATCCACGATGTGCAAGTGTCGCGCAAGCGTAGGGCGTTGGCCTGGTGTCGTTCCAGTCTATTTGGCCCACGTGTCGCTGTATGGTTGGCTCGGGTGAGGGAGTACAAGAAAAAAGATCTGGAGAAGGGGAAAGAGGCCGCGACCAGGCAAACCCTATCCATTCCCTCCGTGCTGCTGCCGCCTCTCCCTCTTCCTCTCTCTCTCTCTTCGTCGGCACCGGCGTGGCGCTGCGCCTTCCTGCCGCCGGGCTCCGCCACCTGCCCTTCTCCTCCTCTCAGTCCTCGTCTCCCCTCCTCGTCGGACCGGCCTCCCCCATGGAGTATGGGAGGTGCATCACACGGAGAAGCTAGAGCAGCAGCGGGGAGGAGATGAACTGGATCGCCTCCCGGAGGGGTCTCTCCATTGTTCTCTGGCGCGAGGCCACCAAGGCCGTCCTCGACAAGCGCGAGGACGGCAAGTACACCCGCTGCTTCCTCCGTTGCACCGTCCTTGAGGCCCTCCATGAGCTGGGAATCTGCCCTAAAGGTACGTCCTCCCTCCGCATCTTTGATTTGTAGCTTTATATATCACCACTGGATCTAATTGATTGTAGCCACTTTTTTCCGCAGCTTCCCTTTAGATTTCTTTTGTCCTAATTTTACTCCTACCCTCTCTTTTTCACTCCTCACAATTTCTCATCTTTATTTGTACAGATGGTTTTACATCTATGCCTATAAGGTGTTCGATAAATATCCAAGCAACCTGCAGGAAAGATAAATGCATTTTTATGCTCTGCTATCAATTAGATGTACAATATTTACCCCTCTCAGGTATTTGATTTTCATGTACGATATATACTTCTCTTTATTATGTGAATTGCATTGCAAGCTATCATTGATGAAATGTCTGAGTAAATTCCCAGAAAAATATATTTGTGAGTGATTGTTTGGGACACATCAGATAATATTTCTCAGATTTGAAGCCCTTGTACAGGCCTCTCGATGCCTTGAGAAGTACCAGATAAGTGCAGTTGTTTGTTGTGTTGATCAAGAACAGGGCAGGGGCGTTTAGAATATGTGTGCACAAATTACTGTCAGGTAATCTATTTGGATGAACCTGGTACTTTTCAGCAATATGAAATGCATAGCTGCATAGCTGCACTGCATCTTGATGAGCAAATCGATGATTTATGTTGAATGTATTGAGGATGGATAATGGTGCTAAGATGTTGTAAAAGAAAATTTGGTAATGTCCGAGCTGAAACTTATTCATATCCTCTTTACATGTTGAATAACAGCAGTCCTTCCAGTATCTTAACATAACTATTGATTCGGCTGTCAGGTGTACTTGCCTGTATCTAATAGTGATTTTCCCATTTTTACTTTGTAGATTTCACTTGAAAATTTATTTATGCCAAGCTGCTACAACGTTTGATAAATTAAGATGTCAAGTTGTATTATATGGTCCCTAGTATATGCTGACACCGCGATTGCCTTGCCTCTTCTGAATCCTTTTTTTCTATCATTGGCTAACTTCTTTTCTTTTACCAGTTTGTTGCAACTTCTCCAATTGGTGGTGAATTTTTAACTAACTGTACGATGAAAAGCATGGAGAGCAAAGGCGTTGTTGTAAGTATCTCTCTTTCTTGACATAGCATACTTACAACAACGCCCTTGCTGTATAAATAACTATGATTGTGCATCAGTTTCAGATGCATCGATTGTGGCAACCAAATAAATAACTACCCAACAAAGCAAGTGTCCTGGCAATGCCCAGGTATTACTATTCAGATAGCAGTTTCAGATGCATCAACTTGGTTGTGGCATCAGATGCATCAACTTGGTTGTGGCATCAGATGCATATGAATTTACATTCAGTTATTTCACAGAACAATTTTGCGTAGAAATTCTTTCACTTAGTCCTACATTCTACGATCTTTATTAGTAGAAATACAATAAAAGTCGCAGCTCACTGCTCATTCCCTGCCCTGTAGTGGAAAGCATGAGAAGGAAAAGACAATGAAAAGCAACCAAGGAATTATTCGCGCGTGGAACATTGCCAGGTCAAACTCCAAGACTTGCTACAACCGAATAAGAGAAATTTCTGGTAGCCACTCTGAATTCTTCTCATTGCAGTAAAATCCATAATTCCTTACTTAGCAACCAGTCATGTTGAGCCGAAGGTTAGAAGTATATATAATAAGAATCACACTAGGAGATACAATTATATTCGCCCTTGGAAGCAACATGTAATATTACTATAGAAAAATGGTGTTAAATTCCATACTCAGCAACCAGTCATTCTCATGCAATAGCATCTTCCGATCAGGTATCTCGGTTTCCCAATTTTTTTTAGATCTACTAATCTTTTCCATGTCAAATTATTTAATGCGTTCGTTTGGATTAGCTTGTTCGGTGAATTGTTACTAATCTGACCTGTAAATCTTGACCGAGACTCTCTGTGTAGATTTTTTTATCTGAAACATGATAGATCATAAGAAAATTGTAGAAAGTAAGTGAAATTTAAAATGATTGTCTTCTGTAAATCCCTGGGCACGTGTCAATGATGCACTATTCCAGTGCAAGCATCTGGTACCATCCTCCATGCATAGTTTTCTCTCTAATTTGGTTGTTTTTTACTACACAATAGTGACATCAAAGTAATAATTACATTCCACTTCTTAATTGTTCGTCAACCTAATAAGATACTTAATTTAGATGTACATACTGGTCGTTTTGATGGGTAAACAAGCAGAGAAACAAAACACTATTCCAAAGCAAGCATCCGGTACAATACCATCCTCCATGCACAGTTTTCTCTCTAATTTGGTTGCTTTTTACTACACAGTAGTGACATCAAAGTAATAATTACATTCCACTTCTTAATATATTATTCGTCAACCTAATAAGATACTTAATTTATATCTACATGCTGGTCGTTTTGATGGGTAAACAAGCAGAGAAACAAAACATGGCGTTTCTACAATAGTTAGTGGAATGGTTATATGTAGCGTGATTAGTTTTTTTTGGTATGAGCACATCTTCCTTTGCATCGATAGGATATTTAAAATACTTTAAAATCTCCAGCTTCTGGCATTTAGTTGAGAACTAAAGATCCATAGTTGAGAATAACACTTAATGAGAACTTCAGCTATTTTTTTAACATATTGCCTTGTCTTTGCTTTGTCTGCTAACATGTGCTATTCATAGTTCTTTTCTTGCTTCCAAAAAATAATATTGCGAAGATACTATGCTAAGCTTTTGTGCTACAACAGAGTTAATGATTGAAACTAGGTTTACTTTGTATAGCTATTAGCATTGTCTTACACAACCTGATTCAAACACTTTCTATTTGCATCTGTTCCCCCACTAATTCCTTTTCGTTTTCATTGGTAGGTGTCGTGCAACCCATCATGTGAAAGACCACTTTATTTGCACATCTAATACAACTTATCCTGGCCGGACCAGTGAATTCTTTCAAATTTCAGCTGCAACGTACATGTGAGAGGGCGAAGAGGACCCTTTTTTTCACTACCCAAACTACCGTTGAAATCGACTCACCCTTTGAGGGATTTGATTACTACTCCACCATCACCAGGTCCAGGTTTGAGGAGCTCAACATGGACCTCTTCAGGAAGTGCATGGAGCCTGTTGAGAAGTGTTGAGAAGTGCTCGAGGGATGCAAAGATGGACAAGAGCAGGTCTTTTCCACATACTCTGACAATCATCCCCGTGTGCTGATCCAGGTGTTTGAGGCTGAGATGACAAGGACCAGGTACAACAACAAACTTGGCAAGTTTAAGCTCTCCGGCATCCCACCTGCACCCAGGGGTGTTCCTCAGAGTAGTGTCTGCTTTGACATTGATGTCAACGGTATGCTGAATGTCTTTGCTGAGGCCAAGCGGCCATCAAAATATTGTCGTTGCAACAGATCAAATTTTGCAGTCCAGCTTATTTTCATGCATGATCGATATGACGGTTTCTAAATCGTTTACCAAGTGCGAGAGTCAGGGAGCCCGCAAAGACATGCATGTTTGTCAGCTTAATGGACCGAGCCATATCCATTTCTGTCCACGAGCTTCGTTACAATATTCTTGGTACTTTTGAACAACATAGATAACAAAGTTTTACTTGTCTTCCATCCTTTTTCGGTGTATTCGTTTTGTAAATCCTACAAAATGTATTTTCATTTACGCTGCTATATAAGTTGTGGTTTGGTTCATATTTTACGGAATCGTGCGCCAAGGCGCACAATTAAATCTAGTTGAGGATAATGCGGCCGTGGCCACCCACCTCTGGGTCTCGTCGACCAAATAAGTCTGGTGGAGTAGCAAACAGAAGGTATTTAAGATTCCGTGGCGTGAATTAGTTAGCCATGAACGGGAAGATCACTTTCCCCATAAATAGCTTTCTGCATGTGCACCTCCAAATTAAGTGAATATAATGAACGAAACGGAACAAAAATGCATGTACAACCAAGATCTGCTGATTTGGTATATATAAAGGCATGAAAAACCTGAATAGGTTCCTATCAATTAAGATATATTCTTTTCCCCGCAAAAAATAGCACACTCTTAAATAAGTCTGCACGGGTCCACAGCTTCACTCCGATGGAATGTAGAAGTTGGTCACTCCGATGGAATGTACACGCAAGCAAAGAAAGCCTTAAATGGGCCTGCCTGGAGCGAACCCAAAATCGAGCCACGGGGAAGCGGAGTAAACTGCAAAAAAACTACCACAATTCAGACTAGGTTAACAAGTTAGAGCAAAGCCGGCAGTCGACTACAACAATTTACCACATCATCTATAGTCAACTTATAGCTAGCATGTACAATAGTAAACTATAAAAGTGTAGTAATATTACAATACATGGCCCACCTTTTAGTCTCACATAGTGTCTAGGAGCACGTGCTAGAGCTGGCTATTAGATAAGAGCCCACTTTCCTTCTCTCTCCTAATCTCTCTCCTCCAACTAAGCAAAATTATAATATTTTATCTCTTATAGCCAGCTGACTGTACCTTATTGTACTTGCTCTTAGTACCACTTTTGCTATTTTTTGCAAAAAAATCCACCAGTTCTAGGCCACGGAGAATGGGTGATAATAGGTGTGCCCCACGTCCACCTCAGCTCCTTTCCACATGTGCCGCCGACTCAGCCTTTACAAATGGGCCCAACCAGGGATGATATTAAAATGCTGTTCGAGGGGAGCCGGTAGATCTTTCCAAAAAATAGCAAAAGAGGTACTGAGTTGTTACCCTAACCCAAATTATGGTAATTTTATGTAATTTTCTCGGGGACGCGTGAGCCAGTGAGGACAAACCGAGTAGCAGCGCAAAGGCAAATCTGGGAAGCATAAGAATGTATCTATTTGATCTCCTAAGACTAAGAGCATCTCCAGTCGCGTCCCTCAAACGGCGCCGGATTCTTCGTATCGCTAATAAAAAACAGTCAAATTCATTCAAACTTGCTATAAATTACATATATTTCAACGAAATTCGATGAAATTTAAACCTAAAACCTAATCTAGTAGTACTTGCGACGCCCAAAGAGGTCGTAGTACTGGTGGAAGTTGTACATGTCGTCGTCGATGACATCCTGGTTGCCGCGCTCGCCGGGCTCATCGACAGGCTCGTCCTTCACCTCGCTGGTGGGCCCAGCTTCACCGTCGTTTGTGAGGTCGACGAGCGGCATCCCAGCATCGCGGATGGACATGGCAATCACCGCATGGATGTCGCCCCTCCAGACGTCCTTGTCGACGAGCGGCAATAAACACCGGCGCAGATGGCCACGCAGCGTCGCCTGGGAAAGCCTAGGCGCCATTAACGTCAGTTGACCAAAGATAGGCGACGGGTTTTAGACTTCCGTGTCAATGATGCGTCGGGCCCGCCACTATCCGCCTCGCTACTCCCTGTGGAGCGGGGACGAGCTCGGGACGCCGGACACCGTATTGGACCGCGTAGGACGGAAGCAGGCTTTGGGGCACGCGATTGGGGCCAAAAATATGTCCAGCGCGCCCCAAAATCCTTTGAGGTACGCTTTGGAGGACGTCGCTGCGGAACTTCTAATCCATGGGGTCCCCATCCTTGCCCTTCGCTTACTCACATGCCATTGCATCATCATCCCGCATCTGCAGTGGAAAGTCACATGTCATAGCATCATCATCCCGCATCTGCAGTGGAAAGAATAGCATGGATCAATTAAACAGTGTTTTGTTGCCAGGCAAACAAAAAGGGCCACAACAATCCCATGGTAACATGCAATTGCCAGGAACAGTAGTGAAATGAATTTGTTTCACCATTAAAATGTAAACTATAATTTTAATCAACTAAGAAACAAGATAGCGGAGCCATATTTATACCAAGTGAGGAAACAATAAGTAGTCGATAAATGTTTCTTACATACGAGACAAGATCATAGTGCCAAACATGGTTAATATGTGCTCATGTACATGATTAGTATGTGCTCATGTACAAATAAATAACGAATGTCTAGAAATGAAAATAAAAAACATCATCTACTAGCTATGGCAAGTATTTTGCTTGGTAAAAAAAACTCAATTATGTGCACCTATATATCACCGTGAAGAAAATTAGTATTTTCCACTAACCTTGAGACAAGGAAAGGAAGAGCCTTGCAGTATGGTTGTCATAAGAGCATCTCCACTCGTCTCCCCGACGAGTCCCCCGAGCGACGTTTTTTCTATCCGGACGATGAAATCCGGTCCAGTCGCGTCCCCGGTTCCTCGTTTTCGCCCGGATTTGGCCCTTTATCCATCCGACGATCCCACGCCATCCCCGGTCCCCCGGGGAGCTATCGGGGAGTCCGGACGAGTGAAAAGCGGGGAAGGACCCGATCTGTCGGCGACTGGACACACGAACCCCACCACCACCTCGCTCAAAATCCCCCCACCCCTCGTATCTCTCTCGCCGCCGGCACCACCCCGCCGACTTGTTGCCCAGATTCCGCCGTCCCTCCTTCCCACCTTCCTATATTTCGCCATCTTTCGACGACGGCCTATCTGCCTGCTCCTCCGCCTGCCTGTTTTTCGACGACGGCCTACTCCTCGTCGTTCGCGTCTCGGCTAGCCTCGACCATGCCCATCAGGTGTTCGTCCATTTGCCTCGCCGGCCATGGACTCGGACTAAGAGGAGGAGCAGATGTTCGTCGAGCTTATGCGAGAAGAGATGGCATCCGCCACCCAAGACGAGGAGCACATGATGATCCTCGGTTGCTTATCAAGCATGTACGCCGGGGTGGCAACTGGTCGACGTGGTGGGTCGGCATCAGTCGCCGGAAGTGCAAGCCGAGACAGCGAATGGAGGGCTACTGCATGTTGTACGCCGACTACTTCGCCGACAATCCATTGCACGGTGAGACTGTTTTCAGGCGTCGTTCAGGATGAGCGTAAAGCTATTTCGCAAATTGTGTATGCCATCCGAGACTTTGACCCCTACTTCAGATGCAAGGCGGATTGCACTGGCTTGGTTGGATTTTCGTCACTGCAGAAGTGCACAGTGGCTATGGATGCTGGCGTATGGAGCTCCCGGTGATGGTGTAGATGACTATCTTCGAATAGCGGAGTCCACCGCCCTTGATTGTTTCTACCGGTTCTGCAGGGCCGTCATAGCAGTGTTCGGGGACTTTTACTTGAGATCACCCACTGTCGAAGATACTCAGAGGATCCTTGCAACAAATGAAGCTAGGGGTTTTCCAGGGATGCTTGAAAGCATTGACTGCATGCATTGGAAATGGAAGAACTGTCCGTTTGCGTGGCAGAGAATGTACAAGGGTCACAAAAAAGGCTGCACTGTGGTACTTGAAGCAGTGGCTACCCATGATCTCTGGATTTGGCACTCTTTCTTTGGTATGCCTGGATCCAACAATGACATCAACGTCCTAAACTGTTCCCCGATCTTTTCCAAGCTTGTTGAGGGTCATGCTCCCCGGTGAACTATGTGATCAATGGTCGGCACTACAACAAAGGATACTACCTTGCAGACGGTATCTATCCAAAGTGGGCAACATTTGTGAAGACTATCTCGAGACCCGGCACCCCCAAACATTGCGAGTTTGTCAAGAAACAAGAAGCTTGCCGAAAAGACGTCGAGCGTGCATTTGGTGTCGTGGATGTGGCCACGGCAGATGCTACAGGGGGTAGCACTTCGTTGATGCGAGGGGAAGGGAACATCGCCATCTACGGGTCGAGGTGCAAGAGACGCAAGGGTTTTACCCAGGTTCAGCCCCTCCGGAGAGTAAAAGGCCTACGTCCCGCTAGATCTTTATTGCTCGTTGGAGAATTACAATGGGGGGCTTCGCCGGCGGCTACGCCGTGAGCTTCCAAAGGGAGATTAGATCTCGAATCAAGTGTCCTCTAGGGTTTAAGCTCGGGGGTTTATATAGACACCCCCGATCTAGGGTTACATGGCGATAACTCCGAATCGTATTCGTTGCTATTAATCCGGGATTCGTTAACCCCCTTGCAAGTAATCTTCTAATCCAGTCGCACATATCTTCTCCTTAGGATCGCGGCCCGGCCGCCTTTGGGCCCGGCCGCTTGGGCGACCGGCAGTCCACCCGGGCCTTCGTCTTCACGGCGAGTGGGACCGGCGACCCACCCCTATGGGCATATCCCCATCGCAGTCCCCGAGCGCGGTGGTGATGAAGCATAGATTTATGGCAAGTCTTGGAGAGGCGCAGTCATGGATCAAGTTGAATCGCCTCCGGCTCCCAAAGATAAAGTTGCGGATTCGGCGCCGCCTCTAATTGCCGTGCCTTGATCGGCCGGTCCGGCGAAGGACGGTCGGCGTTAGCCGGCCGTCGTGGGCCGGCCGGCGTATGACAGCCGGCGTTAGCCGGCCGTCGTGGGCCGGCCGGCGCGCATTCACCATGAAGACACGTGGAGGAGCCAACGGCTGGATTTCACGTTGACCGAGGCGTGAACCACTTGCATGCTGTTGACCATTGGACCTGACGTGACCGCTAACGGCTAGTTTAACGGCTATTCAGCCGGAACCGGCGCGGATCTCGACCGTTGATTGCGGGGCGGCGATTCCGGGACGATTTAACGAACGGATTTCATCCTTAATCTGGATGAGTGCGGGTGGTATAAAGGATCACCCCTGGGATTAGGGTTCGTCACTCCTCCGCACTCTTCTCCCATCTTCTCCCCATCTCATCTTCATTCCAAGCTTCACGCGCATCCATGGCGACGAAAGGCTGGGGCAAGTCGAAGGTCACGCGGGAGTCTCTCCTCCCGTACGTTGCGTCCGGGGTCATCCCCGAGTTCAATAAGGAGCGATGGCGGGTTCCGCCGGCGAACGAGGTGGAGCCCCTCCCGCGGCCCGGGGAGTTCGTGCTCTTCCTGAGCTTCCTTGATCGCGGGTTCGCTCTCCCCACCTCCGATTTCCTCCGGCAGCCGCCGGCCTTCTACAGCATCAAGGTCTCGACCTCGGGCCGCACAGCGTCCAACAAATTTCTCTCGTTCGTGGCGTTGTGCGAATGCTACTTGGGCTGTCCGCCCTACTTCCCGCTGTGGGTGTCCATCTTCCACGGGCGGGCGACTCGGGCCAGCAAGAACAGCGAAGCACTCATCCCGAACGGCGGGATCACCTTCCGTGTGAAGTCCGGGGAAAGCTTCATCGACATGGTGCTCCCCAAGAAGGCGCAGCCACCGTGGCGCCGCTTCCGGTTTTACGCCAAGGAGTACACTCCCCCGGCGAGGTCCGCATTCCCCGCACAGCCCCCGAGCCAAGCGTCCCGCGGCGCCTCAATGTCCGGTCGCTACCGCGCGAGCAGGAGGAGGTGGTGAAGGAGATGCGCCAAGCGATCCGGGCGCCGAAGGATAGTGGCTCGACGGCGGTTGATATGTACAACCGCTGGCTTGGTCGGCGGCTGATCCCCTGCGGTGCCGAGCTCACCCCATGTGGGAATACCGGGGGCAAAACGACTGCACCCGGTCGACAGCGACTGAGTGGGACGAGGGCGAGTACCGGAAGGCGCTCACCAAGATCACCACGGCCACTTTTACCTCCTTCGAGGACGGCCTGCAGCCTTACTCTGAAGAAGCCCCGGCGCCCCAGGTATCATTTTAGTATAAGGACTCCGCATGGCTTGGCCTCATTTTCTCATTTCTGACTCGTTTCCTTGATTCAAATGTAGCGCTGGCAGAAAATCGCTGACCACCTTCCCCCCCTTGCCGGGAAGGAGCCACCAGAAATGACCGAAGGCGAAGAGGAGGAGGTCGATGATGAGGAGGAGCGCACCGAGTCGGACTCCGAGGCGCGAGACTTCATCAGACTCCCGCGCGGGACGAAGAGGAATGCCGGGTCCTCGTCCCAGGGCGCGGTTGAGGAGGAGGCGACCTCGCGTCCGGAGGGCGAGGCGGAGCCTTCCAAGGAAGGGGCCGAGCCGCTGTCGAAGCGCTTGCGCCCCACTCTCCTGGAGGGTTCCATGAGGCTTCAGCGCCCTCTGAAGGATGCAATTGACGCGGGAGCTCGGGCCGGCCCCGGCGTAAAAGCAATCCCCACCGTGAAGTAAGTGCTCCTCGCCAGACTTATTCTCCTTGTGGCGGGATTGGGTGTCGACTCACCTTGCCTCCCTGTAGGTCCAAGAAGAAGACCTTGGTGAAGCCGGCCGTGGCGGGGGCAGCGGCCACAAGGGCGGCTGAGGCGAAGAAGAAAGCCGCAGAGAAGAAAGCGGCGCCGTCCGATCTTGGGGGCGCGGGGTCGGCTCCGGAAGAGCCTGCCACCGCGAGCCAAGCTGAGAAAGTGGGAGCCCGCCACGCCGAGTCCACCGCCAAGGTCTTCCCTCTACCCGAGCATGGCTCGTGGGGGGATGGCGAGTGCAGCCGACCGGGTCGGACGTCGTTCCGCCCATGGTGGAGAAGGGGTCGGCGGTCGTCGAGTCGACCAAGGAGCAGGAAGCGCCCGAGGTCGAGGATATCATCGTTGAGAAGGGCGGCCTCTCGGAGCCATCGAAGGAGCGCCGGTCCAAGGCTGCCAGGGACCGAGCCCCACCCAATGACGCCGACACTCGGGTGGGCGAGGCGCCGTCGACTGAGGCGGTGACGCAGGCGGGAGAGGCGACCGAGTCGCGCCACCCGCCGCCTTCTACCTTGACCTTCGCCGAGCTCCACACGGCACTTGGTGAAGCACAAGCGGTGAGTGTTTCTGAACTCGTAGTCTAGTCGCCCCCAGTCCCCGAGGGTCGACTTGGTCTGAAGGGGCGAGTCGAGTCTCCTTTTATTTGTTTCCTTTTGTTGACCTTTTGCATTGTTCTTGGATTTTTGCAGGCGGAGGTTAAGAGATTGACCACGCTCGTGGAGGAGGCGGCTCAAAAGAACCGCAAGTTGATTGCTCTGGGCAGTAAGTCACGCCCACTCGCCTTCCTCTTTCGGTATCGCTATTCCTGGCTGAGCTTTAGTTCTCACCATTTTCTATTTTTGGCAGCAGAGGCGCAGGAAAAGGCTCTTGCCGAGGCTCGGGAAGGATTCGTCAAGGAGTCTTTCTACCGCGAAGCCGACTTCCGGGCGCAGCAGGCCGAAGAGGCCCGGAAAAAGGCGAAAGCGGAGGTGGCCGATCCGACCAAGGTCCCGGAGCAGAAGGGCCGGGAACCGGAAGACGTCATCACCGAGTACAAGGGGAAGCCGGCGGCCGCAACCGAAGCGCGGACTCCGCGCGTGGGGCTGCCGCGTCTCTCGCGGGAGGAGATTGCGGCCTTGAAGCAGCAAGCACGCCAAGGAGTTGGCTGCGGAGAAGGAGGCGTCCGAAGGCACCGTCCCGGCGGTACAGGCCGAGAAGACCAACTTCGAGGCTTTCGTCCGTGAGATGTCGCGGCGCATTCTCGGTAAGCTCCTGTGCTCACGTTTGCTGTTTTTCCTTGCCGAGGCGTCGAGTCTCCGGTCGCGGCGGCTTGGCTCCGGGGGTCGGCCCCCGGGTCTCGGCGAGTCGGCTTTGGGGGCCAGTCCCCGAGCATGGCGAGTCGGCCTCGGGGGCCAGTCCCCGAGCATGGCGAGTCGGCTTCGGGGGCCAGTCCCCGAGCATGGCGAGTCGGCTTCGGGGGCCAGTCCCCGAGCATGTCGAGTCGGTTTCGGGGGCCAGTCCCCGAGCGTGGCGAGTCGGCTTCGGGGGCCAGTCCCCGAGCATGGCGAGTTGGCTTTGGAGGGGAGTTCTCATTTTTCCCTTTGTGTTGTTGATGGCAGGTACGTGCGACTTCGTGGAGACGGCGACCCCGCGGGAATGCCTGTCGACCGCGACCGCGCGTATCATCGCCTGTGCGGGGGAGATACTGGCCGCGCTCCGAGCACTCGAGTCCGCGGGAGGTGATGCCGCGGGACACGCCGTCCGTCTTCAAGGCCGTGTCCAACATTCCGGCTGTTGTGGACTGGCTTCGCCGTTCCTCCCGCCGCGTTGGTATTACCATGGCTCGAGCATGGTGCCGGCGCACTACTCCGAGGGGTTCGACGTGGAGGAGGTCACCGCGGGCTTCCCTCGGAGACTGGCGAATTTGATGTTGCCGAAGTGCTGCGGCTGATGGACGCGGTACGCCCCTTTGCCGACCGAGTGCTGGCGACTGCGGACTTGGAGACTCACATCCCCAGCCAAGCGGCGCCTGGGGACGCGGAGAAGGAGCCAGGCCCGGTGGACTTCCCTGCGGAGCGCCTCTTCCATGCCGCGGCCGCCGGCTCGTTGTCGACATACCCGGTCGTGCTGTACACGCCGAAGTTTCGTCACGGGGATGGTGGCGCCGAGCCTGTCGTAGAGGGGGCTCCGGGGTCGTCCTCGTAGCTTCCCGAGTCCCCGTGTAAGAAGGAGCTTGGATTCCCGCGAGCGGGTGTCGCTTGTAAATACGGTGATAACTTTTGCTTAAATATAATTTGGTGGTTGCTTTTGAATTTGCGTTATTTGTTGCGGCAATGCGTTGGAGTTGGTTCCGACTATCCATGGCCTTCGGGCCGCCGCCTTGCGACCCCGATGAGGGCTATTGACTTGACCGTTTTCCTTTTCGAGCCGGGCGTCCCCGCCGCAAGACATAGTCATTATAGTACAACTAGCAGCCTCATGGGTGGAGTAGCGGTGAGTTGTAGTTTGCGCTGTTCGGATGTAGCGCGCCACTCGTCGTGGCTCGGTGAGCCGGCCGCTGGGCGACTCCAAAGGGGGTCATTGCGGGCGTATTTTCCTTGACGAGCCGCGGGTCCGTTTTGCGGGGTCCCTAGTCGAAGTACTTAGCCACGCAAGTCGCCAGCCTAAGGTAGAGGAGGGCATTGTTGTGCTGTATATCGTAGCACGAGGCGGTCGCCGTGGCCCGTGGGGCTGGCCGAGCATGCGGCCCCGCTCGTGGGTTCCGCCGCCGTTTTCGCCCGACAGCCGTAAGGGGTGGTGGGTGGCCGGACTCGGTGTTGCGACCGGTCACTCCATCATGCCCTTGTTAGCTCGGCTACTTGGCCGATCGTGGACTTCGCTCTTCCAGCAGCGGCGACCGGAGGTCTCTCAGTACCTAATCGCTTATCGCGGCGACTGGGCCGGTATATACCGGGATGAGAGATGAGGATATCTGGCGGGTGAGGGTGAGGTAGTCGAAGCTGGAGATCAAAAATGGTCGGCGATTTTTATTAACCTCTGAATTGTCGGGCTACATTTTTGTCCTTAGGTATAAAACCGTCGGAGGAGGTTGATGTTCCAGGGACGCTCCACCTCTTTGGTGAGTGGCTCGCCCTTGTCGTCCTTGCGGACGTCGATGAGGTAGTAGGAGTCGTTGCCGAGTACGCGGCTGACGGCGAACGGTCCTTCCCAGGGCGGGGACAGCTTGTGCATCCCTTTCTTGTCCTGGATTAGCCGGAGTACCAGGTCGCCGACTTGGAAGGAGCGACTCCGAACACGGCGACTGTGGTAGCGACGGAGGTCTTGCTGGTAGATGGCGGTTCTGGAGAGTGCGAGGTCTCCCTGGCCTCGTCGAGGAGGTCGACGTCATCTTGGCGAGCTCGCTCGTTGTCTTGTTCGGCGTAGTTGGCGACCCGAGGCGAGTCGTAGGCGATGTCCGTAGGCATGACGGCTTCGGCGCCATACACCAGGAAGAAAGGCGTGAAGCCGGTTGACCTGTTAGGCGTTGTGCGGATGCCCCATAGCACCGAAGAGAGCTCTCTGCCCAAGCAACCGGCTGCGCGCTCTAGGGGCACGACCAGTGCGCGGTTTGAGTCCATGAAGGATGCTCTGGTTTGCCCTTTCGCTTGGCCGTTCGACTCGGGGTGGGCGACTGAGGCGAGGTCGAGTCGGATGCCCTTCTCTTCGTAGAAATCAGCCATTTCCCCCTTCGCGAAGTTGGTGCCGTTGTCGGTTATGATACTGTGAGGGTAGCCATACCGATAGATAAGCTCGCGTAGGAACTTTGTGGCTGTCTTCCCGTCGCACTTTTTTATGGGCTTTGCTTCCACCCATTTGGTGAACTTGTCCACCGCCACCAGGAGGTGAGTGTATCCGCCGGGGCCGTTTTGAATTTTCCCACCATGTCCATGCCCCGTACGGCGAAGGGCCAGGTGAGGGGGATGGTCTTCAATGCCGACCCCGGCATGTGCGACCGGCTTGCATACTTTTGGCACCCGGCGCACGAACGGACGAGGGCGACCGCGTCTTCGTGGGATGTTGGCCGCAGGAAGCCGTGACGAAAGGCCTTGGCGACGATTGAACGCGCGCCGCATGGTGGCCGCAGTCCCCTGCGTGGATGTCGCGCAGGATGTTGCGCCCTTCCGTAGTAGCGACGCATCGTTGGAACACTCCCGAGACACTGCGCTTGTATAGCTCATTGTTGATAATGGTGAAGGACTTGCATCTGCGCACGATGGCCCGTGCTTTGGCTTCATCCATTGGCAGTGCCTGGCGCTCAAGGTAGCTTATGTATGGCTCGGTCCAATCGATGCTATCGGCGGTGAGTGCGACTAAGGTGGAGTCGGGAGCAGGTGGCTCGGCAATGTCCAGCTCGCGTGGTGCGCGCACCGAGGGGTGGCTGAGGATGTCCAGGACGACGCCCGGAGGGGGTTGGAGTCGTTTGGACCCGATTCTGGCTAGCGCGTCGACTTCTTCGTTCTTGCGCCTGTCGACCCATTCGACGATGTGGCCGGCGAAGCTAGCGCCGGCTTGGTCGACGGCGCGCTTGTATGCGATCATGTCGGCGTCGGTGGCGTCGCAGGTGCCGGAGGTCCGGCCGGCGACTAGGTCGGAATCGCCGAGGCAGCCGCAGCCGTGTTGCGCCCATCTCTTTTGCGACTCGCATGCCGTGTAGGAGCGCCTCGTACTCGGCCATGTTGTTGGTGCAGGGCTCGAATCTAAGTTGCGGGACGTACTTCACCGTGTCGCCTTTGGTGATGTGAGGACGACTCCCGCGCCCGCCCCTTCGAGGTTTTTAGAACCGTCGAAGTGCAGTGTCCAGTGTTTAAGGTCCGCGGGGGAGCTTGGCTGCTGGGCCTCTTCCCAATCGGCGAGGAAGTCGGCGAGTGCCTGAGATTTGATGGCGTGGCGCGACTCGTAGGTGATGTTGTGGACGCCGAGCTCGACTGCCCACTTGGCGATCCGGCCAGCTTGCGTCGCGGTTGCGGATGATGTCAGCGAGTGGCGTTGAGGCGACTACCTTGATGGGGTGCTCGTGGAAGTAAGGGGCCGCCGGCGCCGGGCCCCGAGGACCGCGTACACCAGCTTTTGGTAGTGCGGATACCGCTGCTTGGATTCGATTAAGGCTTCGCCGATGTAGTAGACCGGGCGTTGTACCAGTTGCTCCCTTCCTTCTTCCTTCCGTTCGACGACCATGACCGCGCTTATGGCGCGATTCGACGCGGCGACGTATAGGAGCATGGTTTCTTTTGGCAGCGGGGCTGCGAGGATAGGGGCAGTCGAGAGAGCGTGCTGGAGTTCTTCCAGGGCCCGCCGCGCCTCGTCCGTCCACCCGAATGATTCCGACTTCTTGAGCAAGCGGTAGAGTGGCATGGCCTTGTCTCCGAGCCGGGGTATGAAGCGACCGAGGGCGGCGACTCGACGGGCGAGTTTTTGCGCTGTCGACTAGGCAAGTCGGCTGCTTGGTGCGCATGACCGCCGCGTGTCTTCTCCGGGTTGGGCTCGATGCCTCGCTTGGAGACGACGTAGCCTAGCAGCTTGTCCCGATGGAACCCCGAAGGTGCATTTCAAAGGGTTGAGCTTGATCTTGTACCGCCGTAAGTTGGCGAATGTTTCGGTGAGGTCGCCGACGAGGTCGGTCCGGCGAGTCGATTTGACCACCACGTCGTCGATGTAGACATGCACATTGCGGCCGATCCGGCTTTCCGTGCAGCTCGTTCATGCACCGCTGGTATGTTGCTCCGGCGTTCTTGAGGCCGAAGGTCATGGACGTGTAGCGTAGGTGCCTAGGGGCGTGATGAATGCTGTCTTCTCTTGGTCTTCCTTGGCCATCTTTATTTGATTGTACCCGGAGTATGCATCAAGGAAGCATAGCGACTCGGACCCGGCGACCGCGTCGATAATCTGGTCGATTCGCGGTAGGACGAATGGGTCCTTGGGACACGCACCGTTGAGGCTTGTGTAGTCGATACACATTCGCCACGTCTTGTTTTTCTTTAGCACTAGGACTGGGTTTGCCAGCCATTTTGGGTGCTTGATTTCTATGATGAAGCCGGCAGCGAGTAGCCGGTTTACTTCTTCGGCGATTGCGCGTCGCCCGTTCTTCTCCCACAGGGCGCATTGCCTGCCTAACGGGTCGCGCGGTGGGATCGACGTGTAATTTGTGCTCAGCAAGTTCTCTCGGGACACCTGCCATGTCAGACGGTTTCCATGCAAAGATATCTCGATTCTCACGGAGGAACTTGATGAGCGCGCTTTCCTATTGGGCGGACAGGCCCGTCCCAATGGTAACTTGCCTACTTGGATCGTTTTCTACAAGATCTACTTGGCGAGTGCCTGCTGCGGCCTTGAAGGTTGTTGCGGACGAGTCGAGCTCGGTTGGCTTCTCCAGGATGGCGGGGTCGTTGCGGTCGACTGGGTACTTGGCGAGCTCGGCGGAGTTATCTTGTTCGTCGGCGATGACGGCGTCGGCGAGCTTGGCGCTGTCATCCTCGCATTCCAGCGCCATCTCCGGATCGCCGTGGACGGTGATGACGCCTCGAGGCCCTGGCATCTTCATCATGTTGTATGCGTAGTGTGGGGTCGCCATGAAGCGGGCGAACGCCTGCCGGCCGAGTACGCAGTGGTAGGAGCTGCGGAAGTTCACCACCTCGAACGTTATCCGCTCGGTGCGGTAGTTCACGGGCGTGACGAAGGTGACTGGCAACGTCACTTTGCCGATCGGGGAGGCCTTCCGCCCAGGGACGATGCCGTGGAACGTAACCTTGGTGTTCTCGAGGCGTGAGTCTGGTAGGCCAAGCCGCCGGAAGGTTTCGTAGTACATAATGTTGATGGAGCTTCCCCCGTCCATCGTGGTTTTTGGTAGCCGGTAGTCGGCGACCTTAGGCTCGACGACTAGCGCCACTCGCCCGGGGTACTCGATGCGGGGGCGTGGTCTTCGCGGCTCCGGGTGATGCTTTGCTCGGACCGGTTAAGCCACCGGGGCACGTCGTAAAGTATGACCGCGTGTACCGCCACAGCCCTTGCGAGGACCTTCCTCGTCCCGCCGGTCGCCGACCCCGGTGAAGGTGTGGAGCGAGCCGGCGCCGCGACCGAAGCCCTCTCCCTTGTGCTGGTCTTGGTCTTTGGCGCGGTCTTTGTGCTGGTTGCCACCGTCGTTTTCCTTGGCGCGGCGAGCTCTTTCTATCCGCTTCGTGGAGTAGCAATTTCCCGTCGTGTGATTGGCGGGCTTGCCCTCCTTGCTGTGATAGATGCATGGTGCGTCTAGGAGGCTGCGGGCGTCGAAGCGCTTGGGTTGGGGCCGATCCTCCCAAGGTGCGCGAGTGTCGCGCCGGAATGATTTTGGCTCGCGCTGCTCGTAGTCGGTGGTGGCGACCAGCTCGTTGTGTCCTCCCTCTCCGCGGCGCTTGCCGTTGTTGGACCGGCCGGCGAATCGGTAGTCGCCACGCCGGGGCTCCGTGTGTGCGGGGCGGCGATTGCGTCGTTGACCGTACTCGTCGTCCGAGTCGACTGTAGGGTCTTCGTCGGCGTAGCGGGTGGCGATGTCGAAGAGTTCGGAGATTGAGATATTATCCCTACTGACGCGACGGAGCTTGGCGCTTAGTGGTTCATACCGGCAACAGCGTCGAAAGCAGTAGATTGCCGTGTCCGTGCTGATGCCGCTGGAGGTCGTCCACATGTCCTGCCAGCGTTGCACCCACCGGCGGGTCGACTCGCGTGGGCCTTGGACGCAGCGATCCAGGTCTTCTATGGTTGTGGCACGGGTGTATGCGCTGGCGAAGTGCTGGATGAATGCGGCGCGAGCTTCTTCCCAGGAGTCGATGCCGTTGACGGCGAGGGTGTTGAACCAGTGGCGATTGACGCCGTCCATCATGAGAGGCAGGTAGCGTGCTGCGAGTAGCTCGGAGTGGCCCTGGATCCCCATTGCCATGGCGTACGAGTCGATCCAGACGGTAGGGTCGATGTGTGTGTCGTACTTCTTGATGTCGCGGGGTCCTTTGAACCCCACAGGGTACGGCTCGCCTCTGATCATCGGTCCGAAGCAAGCGGGGCCGATTCGGGTGAACGCGCTCTGGCGCGGGGCTTCATCGGCGTGGCGGTCGTTCAATCGGTTGCGCGCCCGCCATTCTTGATCGTTGACGATGTGGGTTCGGGCGTCGACTGGCTGCCCGTTGGCGGCGACCATCACCCGCGCGGGGCGCGGCTCGACTCGGTTGTTAGACGAGTGGGCCGCGCGCGGTGCCGGGGGCGGGCCATTGTTGGCGTTGACGATTGCGCAGCTTTGCCGCGTCGACGACGCCGCGCGACCGACGGATGTGCGCGAATAGAGTCGCCCTTGCGAGTCGGCTGCGGCGTGTTGCTGCTCCAATGCCTTGGCTACCAAAGCCTTGGCGTGTCCGGACGAGGATTGCACCGTCTCCCGTTTCGGGGATTCTTGCGAGGACAGCCTGCGCAGCCTGCAACGTTGTCGGCTGGAGACGAGTGCAGTGGTAGGCCGTTGGCGTCGACTTCTGCCCGAGGAACTTCTGGTGGTGGTGGTGGGGGTGGCGGAGGTGCTCCGTGCGCCGCTCTATCCGCAGCAGCCCGACTTCCTTCCGGGATGTCAGGGTTTTGGACTCGGGCGACCCGGATTTCTCCGTCTGGGTCGTCGAGGTTAAGGCGTGCGCCGGGAAAGTCGTTCGCACGGGCGCGCTCCATGCGCCGGCGGTTTCCCTGCTGGCGATAGTGAGATACGGCTCTCACTTCATCTTGCTCGAGGCGGAATTTCTGCCTTTCGGCGAGCTCCTTTTTCCTCTCGCTCCTCGAGGGCCGCCCGGTGCGCCTCGATCTCGGTTGCGGTGGCGGTTGCGAGGAGGGGAGTGGTGAAGGCGTCGACTGGGTGCTCTTCTTCACCCCCTGCCATGAAGACTGCGGTTGGGTAGCGGTAGCGCGGGGCCTCGACGGAGTCCGAGTCGGAGTCGCCGCCGAAGAGGGAGAGGATGGAGTCGTCCTCGAAGCCACCTTCGAAGTCGCTCGGGTGGGAGACTAGGGAGATAGAGTCCTTGGTTGACGCTGTGGCGATGGAGCGAGCAGTCGGGGACGCAGCGGTGGATCCTGCAACCGACGTTATAGCGATGATGTCGGTGAAGTCGGCGTCGATCGCGGCGATGACGGAGTCGATGACTGGGATGGTGTCGGTGGAGTCGGCGGTTGGAGCGGTGTCGGCGGAGTCGGCGGCTGCCGAGGCAATGGTGGAGTTGGCAGTCGGTGCCACGACCGCCGACTCGGCATCGTCTTCCAGGGCCGCCTCAGCCTCCGCGTATACCTCGCCGGTGACCGGGCGAGTAGCAGTGAGGAGCTGCCCTGGCGCGAAGGGGTCGTGCGAGCGACTGGGGCGAGGCTCAGAGGGGTCGCTAACGCCGGCGAGCCCAACGAAGAGGTTGATGGAGCCGATCGGCACCATCCAGGCGTGCTTGAGAGGCGACGAGGCGGGTCGGTAGGTGCTCGGCTGGATGTGGAAGAAATTGCCGGTGGCGATCATCCTGCCGGAAGCAACCGGCCGCCGCACTGGCGAGTAGGGCCTCGCCGTAGCTCGGAGGCTTGATGTCCCATGCCCCACGGTGGGCGCCACCGTCGTGGATGTGGCCACGGCGAGATGCTACGGGGGTAGCACTTCGTTGATGCGAGGGGAAGGGAACATCGCCATCTACGGGTCGAGGTGCAAGAGACGCAAGGGTTTTACCCAGGTTCAGCCCCTCCGGAGAGTAAAAGGCCTACGTCCCGCTAGATCTTTATTGCTCGGTGGAGAATTACAATGGGGGGCTCGGTCGGTGGCTACGCCGTGAGCTTCCAAAGGGAGATTAGATCTCGAATCAAGTGTCCTCTAGGGTTTAAGCTCGGGGGTTTATATAGACACCCCGATCTAGGGTTACATGGCGATAACTCCGAATCGTATTCGTTGCTATTAATCCGGGATTCGTTAACCCCCTTGCAAGTAATCTTCTAATCCAGTCGCACGTGATCTTCTCCTTAGGATCGCGGCCCAGTCGCCTTTGGGCCCAGTCGCTTGGGCGACTGGCAGTCCACCTGGGCCTTCGTCTTCACGGCGAGTGGGACTGGCGACCCACCCCCTATGGGCATATCCCCATCATTTGGTGTCCTCCAGCAGATATTTGCTGTCGTCCGGTTCCCCGCTATGACTTGGTCCAAAGATCAGATGTGGGAGGTGATGAACTGTTGTGTATGCTTACACAATATGATTATTGAAAATGAGCGAAAACATCCGGTTCCTCTGGCTGAGCAAGAAGCACCATATGAGAGAGAGGGTCCTCTTGCACAGCCTAATCACCAGGTGCCGACATCATGGGCCGCCTTCATTGCTATGCGCCAGGAGATTCGAGACTCTACAATGCATCAACAGCTGCAAGATGATCTGGTGGAGCACATATGGACGCTCCGAGGCAACGCCAACGCCGACGCCAACTAGTTTGTCTTTATTAATTTGTTTCAAAACTTGTGAAATTGTGTGCTTCATTTGTTTCAGCACTTGTTAAACATTGTACTGATTTTTCCGAATTTGTTTCAGCAATTTTTTGAATCTTGTTTGCCGAACTTGTTAAATTTTATGTCGAATTTGTATGAAATATGTCAAATGGCCGAAGTTGGGGGTGTCCTGCCGGGGGGATGGCTGAAACTTCGGCGCTCCTCAGGCCAAATTTTCCTCCAATCCGGAGGAAAATTTCGCCGGATTTGGACGTGGGGAGCGCCAACGAGTGGAGATGCTCTAACATCCAAGGCTTTGATCCGGATCAAGCGGCACTCCTCAAGATCATGAGGCTCAGATAAGCTGAAAGTGACAAGCTTCTTCTCTCTCCTGATCCAGTCACACATCTTCTTGGTCTCATTTGCCAAACCCTTGAATCCAGGACATTCATCATTTTGCAATCAGTGCCAATATCAGTAGGTTATATACAGAAGAAGGAAAATGATAGATATACACGTTAAAATTCAGCGCATTTTGGCAGCAAGAGGCATGATGCAGGCAGACACGTACCAGCATCGCAGTAGCAGGAGAAATAGATTGGTGTCCTTTGAGTTTCGTAAGGCCCAAGGCGCACATGCGGATCATGCTGCTCTGCTGGATGATGTCATCAAAAGGCTTAGCGCATGCTTCAGCAGCTCACACATCAGGTCAGCCTCCATGCACTACAGGAATGGAGCTCTACGCCGACGGCCGGCTGCCCTCGGCGTAGCCACGCTTGGCCCTCGGCGTAGGCTACACCGACGGCAGCCTTCGGCGTACCTCGTCGGCGTCCAGGTCCCTCGGCGTAGCCCGGCTTGCCCTCGGCGTAGCAGTAGCCGTCGGCGTCTAGGGTCTATGCCTACGGTGGAGAAGACCCTCGGCGTTGACGCCGTCGGCGTAGCGTGGCGGCGCGCCGTCGACGTTAACGGAGCGGCCGGAGACGCCGACGGCCCACCCCCTCGGCGTAGAGAGATGGCCGGCGACGTGGCGCACGGAGACGCCGACGGCCCACCCCCACGGCGTATGCATGATCCATGCATGGACACACGCACGTAGACGCCGACGGCCCACCCCCTCGGCGTATGCATGGACACGTGGCGCGACCTGGTGCGGCGGTCTACGCCGAGGGCAACCCCCTCGGCATAGACCTGACCATATGGCCCTACGCCAGGGTCTATGCCGACGGCAACCCCCTCGGCGTATGCCTGCCATTTTTTTTTTGCTATTCCAATTCAAATGCAATGCAATTCACATAATCCTGTTCCAATTCAATTGCAATGCAATTCAGCAGGTCCAATTCATCCAAAATCGACCAAATTCGCCATAATTCACATAAATATCATATAATCCACGTAATACCATACATGGTGCACATAATAGCATACAAGCGGAGAGCGGAGAGTGCCATGTCATCCAAATACATAGTAGTAGCAAGCAAATCCTAGTTCTAAGCTGACTAGCGGAGGAAGGACCCGGGCGGGGTGTGTCCGCCCACATCGTTGGCGAAACGAGCAACCCGGGGTTGCGCTCCGATAGAAGCTGCAGAAGAACCACCTGGAGAAGGACCGGTGCTACGCCGAGGAGAAGTCGACGGAGAGGCACCGGGAGTAGTCCCAGGAGTAGTCGAAGGAGAGGCACCAGCAGAACGACCACCTTCATGAACCGGTGTGACCTCGCGCGCACCCGGCGAGGCCTGGTTCCCGGAGCATCCCGTTCCCTACGTGTTCCCTACATGTTAGCAACTTGCGATGCAAAGGGAAGTGGTAACTACCGGTTTGGCAAAGAACTTACCTCCGGTGTGGATCCGTAGTAAGTCGCAGCGAAAGCTGCCCTCGATGGCATGATAGGCATGTCCCCCGCCACGGTAACTCGAGCCGGTGGCGGTGTACCGATAGACATAGAAATCATCATTTCCTGCAAGATAGGTTACAAGTTAGGCTTTGCAGAAATAAAGCATCAAGCCGAGACTTGTCATCTACTTGCGAGAAGAAAGATTCAGACTTACTCCTATATACGCCATGTAGGCCGTATTCTGCGTATTCCACCGGGCGGCGGCCTGCCGATACGCTTCATTGCGGGCTTCGAAGGCCGCCTCGAACTCGAGGCTACAATTTCAGAAACAATGAATCTCGTCAACACTTAGCCATGTAGGAAGGAAAACCGGAAAGAGGATGAAAATGAGGAAAACTTACATCGTAGGCGGGTGGACGAGCAGGCCGTGGACGAGGCTGGGGGCTGTCGGCGGTGAGGGTATGCTTGAGACGCGTGTAGCTCGTGGCTAGGGTAGGCTTGACCGCCTTATTCAGAAAGGGGAAACGGCCAAACCTTACATCACAATTGTACACATATGTTATGGGCATATGCAAGTTTTCCAGCGATTCCGACGCTCCGATGGTCTGTATCTTGGAAAACCCTAGGGCGGAGATCCCGCAGATCTACCCCTATAGCTTTCTCCGTGCGAGGGTTTACCAATGGACTTTTTTACTTGATTTGGTTTGTTTAGGACATATGTACATGGAAACCATAAGTTGGGCATACTTTACAATAAAATAGGCTCCGTTTGAGCGGTGGCGGGAGTTTCCACATATAGATCCTGGATTTTACCAAGTGCTAGCCCATGTATGCGGAAATCGTCAACGCCGGGTACATGCAAGGTTAGCCAAACCCTAGGGCGGGGACCCCGCAGATCTACCCCTAGGGTTAGGGTTAGGGATAGGATCCGGGTGAGGTTTAGGGTTACCAAAATGTTCGCAAAATAGAAAGTTGGCCCGCAGAAGCGGGAAACCCTAGGGCGGGAATGGCCTCGGTTAGGGTTAGGGTTGGAGTTAGGGTTAGCAATGGAATTTTTCCTAAATGTTTAAGGACATATGTACATAGATAGCAGAAGTTTGGCCTAGTGGCTCCGGTTGACCCGTCTGCGAAGAGCGTCACCCGTGGGACTTACATATATGCAATGCATCGTCGAATTCTTAAAAAATAGAACCTTTTTTACATAATTCATACTAGTAAATAAATAATAGAAACATAATATAAAGTAATATGAGAGAGAAAAAAAAAGGAAAAAAAAATCCTATATGCCGAGGGTGGCCGTCGGCATAGAGGGGCCATGCCCTATGCCGAGGGTAGCCCTCGGCGTCTGTGTGACGCCGTGAGTGGGCAGTGACGGCGCGGGTGCGAGGGCAGGCGATGCCGGTGCTACGCCGAGGGCCGAGGTTGACGCCGACGGCTGCCCTCGGCGTAGCCACCTCTACGCCGACGGTAAGTACACGCCGACGGTCGGCTTCCTGGGCTGCCCCGGCGAGGCCGTACGCCGACGGCCCCGACATTTGACCGTCGGCGTACAGTTCGGCCGTCGGCGTCTTCTCCCATTCCTGTAGTGATGGTGATACACTTGAAACCAAAGTTTTCCATCAGTCCAAGTATTCTGAAATATTGCCGGCGCAAATCACATTTTTGTGCTGTACAACATCCCTTTCTCAGTAATGCCCGACCACCTAGCAACATCTCTGACATACCATGTACTGATGGTGACTTTAGTACCGTCGGTAAGTTTATAAATGATAGTGTGAATGGCCTTTCAACTATAAGAATTCCCGATGGTTTGTCTACACATCAGCAACTACACTAACTGACGGGTTGTTTCTCCTCTTGCCTATATCCATACCTGACCAGCGAATGTACCATCGAATAATAATTAAACAAACGACGGGTTGTGCAACCCGTGGAAAAATAAACACCTGACAGGACACGGTCGGCTATAAGAATCGCCGAGGGGATTTGTGATGGCTCCCGAACAGTGCATGTCAGATGTTTGCCGTAGGCAAATATAAGAACCGACGGTACCACCGGCTACCTGACCAATAGCTGACCGAGCAAAACCTTCAGATTGAAGGTTACCCGACGGTGAACCAAGATAACCGACGGTATTGGGACCCTCGGAAAAAAGGAGATATCTAGGAGTGAAACAATATGCTCCTCAAACGATCCCCCGGGAGGGAGAACGAACACCGCCATCATCCAATTTTTGAGATCCAGATCTATGGTTCCCCCAAGAACATGCTGAGCGAGGAGATGAGAACACCATGGGCTGCAACAATGATAGGAGATCCTATACGATGCCTTTATGGAGGGGAGTGATGCTACAAGAGCCACCATCGACTGATCCGAGGACCTGGGGTTTTCCCGGAGACTCACAAACCAGGACGACAAAGTGCAGCTCCCACGAACGATGCCTCCATTGATGTACATGGCGCCCAATGTCGTTTCCTTCGTCTACTCCGACTAAAACCCGGAACAAGGTTTTGACTCGGGAATGAACACTCATCATCATACAATTGTGCCCAACTTTGCTCAAGATTGACGTAGCTTCCATCCCACAAGCCCAGCGTCGCCAGAGGCGTCCACCACCGTGTAGCAAGCGCACCCTCCTCGTGAATGAAGTTGATGGCACGCCACCGATAGGGACATCATGGTGCCACTGCTGATTAGGGACCAGTGCCCTGGGATCCAATCTCCTCCGCTGAAGAACGGCTAGAGGTCACCGCCCCTCTTGAAAATGGGGTTGCCGTCATTGTGGACAAAGTCGGCGGCAGGAGCGGCGAGCGGTCTGGATAAGGGGCCCTGCAGAGGCTAGCGCTTGGAGTGTTTCTCCCTCCATTGATAGGGTCTAGCCCGTGAAAGCAAAGCAAGCTAAACATTTCAATCACACTTTAGATAAATAGATGGTTTTCTATTCCTTTGTTTTTTAGGTTTGATGCCTAGTAATTAGCGGCTTGTTGCTACTCTCTAGCAACATTCTTTTGTATTACACACAACCTTAAAAAAGAATAAAAATTCACAGTGGCCAGTGGGGCTGGTCAGCCTCAAAAAAGAAATCAATCACGCTAAACTAAGCAATCAAAATAAATATCTTGCTCACTTGGTCACCTCGATGCCTTTGCGACTTGCAGATTCTTCCTGCCTTCCGGCTTATATTCGTTCATTGTATATGTTGAATGCAGGACACACAAGATGCAGGAAAGGAAGAGGATATGATAATTTTATTTGGAAGATCCACACCAAACAAAATCCAGTGCCATGTAATACCCAATTTAATGCTCGGCTAAAAATTTATTTGGAAAATCTACACCAAACAGAATCCTATACCATATAATACCCAATTTAATGCTCGGCTAAAAATTTATTTGGAAGATCCACACAAAACAAAATCCAATACCATATAATACCCAATTTAATGCTCGGCTAAAAATTTATTTAAATGTACTCCCTCCGGTTCATATTAATTGACTCTAATATGGATGTATCTAGAACTAAAATGTGTCTAGATACATTCATATTGAAGTCAATTAATATGAATCGGAGGGAGTATAAGAAGGTTCAGTACAAATTGAATGGCTAGTTTTTTTTTGCGAAAATGACTGCTAATCTATTACTAATCATCAACATAAGTACAAACAACAGTAAACATAATAAAAATTATAGTTAAGTCCTTGGACCACCTAGCGACGACTACGAACACTCTAGCGAGTCGAAGGTGCGCTGCCGTTCTTGCTTCTCCATCACCAAAGACGGGCAAAGCTTATCAAAATAAAGTTTTTTTTTTCGAGATGGAACACCAGATTCCATTAAACACCAGGCTCAGCAAACTTGCTGGCCACCATAACTCGTACATCGTCAGGCAGAGACTCCGACCAGTGTAGTCGAGAATCCTGTCGGCTGGCACCATAGGCTGCTAGGCAATGTGCTAAATTATTACAAGCCCGCGGGGCAAAAGAAAAGCTAACTTGATTAAAATTTAACTGAAGAAGGACTCTCAAGTCCCGGTAGATCACCCCCTCAGGTGTCAGGTCCAGATCATTGCTTTGGATCGCACGAAGCAAAACTTGAGAATCAGACTCAATTTGGACGTTCACCATTCCCCAGGTCATAGCTGCATACACCGCTTCTGTACATGCATGTGCTTCTGCTTGTATTGCACTAGCCACACATGGAAGGACACCCGCTCAAGAGCCTCTCACTGCTCCACTTCTCTCTCTAACAACGAAGCCCCATCCTCCCTTTCTTTTTTTTTTCGAAATGGGAGCATAGCTCCAGTCTCTGCATCAATTGATGCACACAACTTTCTTTATTAAAACAAGTTCAGAGTATGCGGTAGTTCAAGCGATTACAATCATGGATCGGCCAACGTCGATACATGGATCAACCATATGAAAATGAGACACATAAAGAAACTATCCATTTGATAATCTGCTAATGTGTCGCCATCCAGTAGCCCGGAAAAAGCAGTCCTGAGCAACCGTCAACAGCCGGTTGCATCCAGAAGCCATGTGCTCCCGCTGCTCCTCCGGGAGAAGGAACGCCCATAAGTGAATCCAGTGCGCAGCTCGCCGAATAACCTGCAAGAAATTAGTAGATTTTTGTTTGTTAAAGACCATGTCATTCCGACTTGTCCAAATGGACCAACATAAAACTGCAATACCAATACGTATGCCAGCCTTATCACATTTGTTAACTGCATTTAACCAGTTACCAAACATATTATTAATACTAGTCGGCGCGAGTATATTAAAAGCAAAATACACCATACGCCACACAATCTTTGCAAACGGACAGTTGAGAAACAAATGATCAACGGTCTCGTTAGAATCACAGAAACAACATTTTTGACAGCCACTCCAATTTCGTTTTGCCAAATTGTCCTTTGTTAATAAGACTTTATTATGAAGGAACCATATTTTTTTATTATTTTTAACGGGATTTTCATCTTCCACAAATATTTACGGAGAAATCTAGTATGCCCATTCATCAAATCTAGATACATAGATTTAACCGTAAAAAGTCCTGATTCAGTTAGGTTCCATACAAATTTATCTGGTTCCGGTGTTAGATTCACAGTGATTAATTTTTGGCACAAATCCAGCCATCCTCCCTTTCTCTGTGTGGCACTCCGTCAATATTTATTTTAAGGACATCACCGATCGGAGCCTGCCACATCAGTCCAGGCCTCTCAGTCTTCTCCTTCAGCGGTTTGCCACAATGCTGCAAAGATTCAGCAGTCCAGGTTCTGATCTGTCCCACTGTATGTTCCCAAGGGCCAACATTCTCTTTCGCGTTGATTTTATTCCTTCTACCCCACCAGCACTAGAGGAGACAGCATACCTGCACACTATCTCTTTCAGTCAAATTTAGCAGCTCTTGTACGACTTCTTTTCCATCCTGGGCTTTGCACATTCGATTACGGATATTGTCCAATTTTAGTTCTCTCCATATTTTTGTTACTTCTTTACATCTCAGGAAAAGGTGAGCACAATCCTTATCCAGCCTTCTACAGCAAACACAAAGTGTGTCGCATTCAATTCCCTTGCGCTTGATATTCCTCTTGACAGGCAAACTGTTATGGGCTAAGGGCATGAGCAATGGTGGCATACACAACTAGATGCTCCATGTAAAAAAGTTGTCAGAAGCAACATAGTGAATTTTATCTCTCCAATGGAAGCTACAACTTAAGTCAGAAAAAAGTGAGAAGGGACCCCACAAATATGACACTATGTATCTCTTTCTCTCTCCAAAAAGCATGCTTTTAAAGCCTAAGATCCCACTTCTTGAAGAGGAGGTTGCCTCCTCATCCGAACCTACTTTGGACCACCCGAACCTAGCTAAAGGTGTGAAACACAACCTCTAGGGCAGTGCATTGGGCATGCCCTAAGCGCCAAACGAATTGTTTAATTTTTGGCGGGCAACTTAGTTTCCAAATCTTCTCCCATTTGATGACTCCCTCTGGTTGGGTTGATGAAGATTGAATCAAGCCCCTTCGATCTCTCACGTACAGGTGATAAGCAGACTTGACTGAAAAACACCCTTTCTCATCATAGTGCCATGCAACAAATTCTTCGAAGTCATCACGAATAGGGGTACATCCAGAATGACTTCTGCATCTATTGGCCAGAAGATATCACGGACTAGGTTTTCATCCCATTGATTAGTCACGGGGTCAATTAGTTGGCTAACCATAGTGAGGACACATTGTCTCTTTGGTGTTATTGGCAATCTGGCATCATCACGAGCCAGCCATGGATCCCTCCATATGTTCACGCTGGACCCATCCCCAATACGCCAAACTACTCCTTCTTTCACCAAGTTTAGCCCTCTCAAAATGCTTCGCCAAGAGTAGGACATACCAGCAGTCGGTTTCGCCTCTAGGATAGATGTGTCAGGGAAGTACTGTGCCTTCAATACCCTAGCACACAAAGAGTCTGGCGCTATGAGCATACGCCAAGCCTGTCTAGCCAACATTGCAATGTTGAAAGCATATAAATCTCGGAAGCCCATTCCTCCCTCTTCTTGGAAGTTGTGAGTAACTCCCAGCTCAACCAATTCACTTTGTTTTCCTTGTCTTGCTGCGCCCACCAGAATCTACATATCATAGCACTTATCTCTTCACAGAGTGATTTAGTAAGGTCAAAGCAAGACATCGCAAAAGTTGGAATTGCTTGGGCACATGCCTTAACGAGAATGTCTTTTCCAGCCTTTGAGAGAAACCTCTCCTTCCAACCCTGTATCTTTTTCCAAATTCTATCCTTGAGATATGCAAAGGTTTTTGACTTTGACCGACCAACATACACTGGGAGCCCCAAGTATTTCTCCGTTCTAGCTTCAGCACTAATATTCAACACCGAAAGGACCTGTTGCCGCCTATGAGCTGGAGTGTTTTTGCTAAACATGACTGATGATTTATCAAAGTTAATGGTTTTCCCTGAACAAGCTTCATAAAGTTGTAAGATGTGCTGCAGATTTCTGACACTTTCGCGCGTAGCTTTAATTAGAACCAGTGAGTCATCTGCAAACAACAAATGATTGAAACTTGGGGCACCTGCACAAGTTATTCTAGTAGACATACATGGAGTTCTCGTGCTAGGCCCAAAAGACTAATGCAACATAGCATTAAACATCTACATAAGCGGACCGGGTGCTAGGAGAGTCGCTGGATACACCACTCCACGCGTCCTCCAAATGTTAGACACACTACTTGAATGATTATAGGGCATGTAGGATGACCTTATTCCATGTTGTAGATGTCACCGCTGCCAACATTAGATATGTTTCCGCTACTGAAAAGAACGAGTGGGAAAGACATCATTTTCGTTTGAAATCAGGATCATCCCCCAAGTATGAACATTGTCATTTCCTTCGTAAGAAGCTCTTATAAAGAACTAACTTTGGCTCAAGATCCACTCGAGGCACAGAATGCTATTCATTAGATTAACTATGTGTTTGATTTTCAAGGATGAACGTAGTGTTTCTTCTGATGTGCAAACTATTAATGATCCACCGCTGGGCAGTAACAAGCTATTTTTTTAACGTTCCGTGCACTCAATTTGCTATTTTTTTTGTCCTGCAAATGTTATTTCTGCTCTTCTTTTAGTTAACACCGTCTGTAGAGGCAGTCATTTTGTGCTCTTTGGTTACAATCAACTCAAACGCGCGGCTATAGGTAGACTGACTGAGGGGCGAAGCTGCAAATAATATGCCTTTTTTTGTTGTTGCTACACCAAATTATATGACAAGAACACACATGAATCTATAGCATGTTGGAATACATATAGTTACATTGATCGGTTAACAAAATACATCTCTAATATCAATATATGTATACGCTAGTCCGAAACAAAAGAAACTTTATACTATACCTTGAACTTTGCCACCATATGACCTTGTCACTACATACAGGTCAGATCTTCGTTTAAAACTTTACACTAGAAATTTTCTCAATTCTTTTTTCTAAATTAAAACCCACATATTAAGGTCAGCAAGCCGCCTCAATAAAAACCTTCCACCCCCCTTCGGTACCCTGGAAGGAAAAGAGTGCGTCTAAAACTTGCTGCCTGCGAAAAATAGTATTGTTACATCGTTGTGAACAACGTCACGTCATTCAGCAAATAAAATTTGGGGGATCACCCTCCCAAGTCTGATTCTCATTTGACCTATACACAATTTTTGCCAATTCATGAGCCACTTGATTAGCTTCCCTATGACAATGCATAAACGAGACCTCTGTCATGTCACTGGCCTTCTGGAAGCATTCAGTTAGGATAGCAACATATGGGCTATTAATCTCCACTTCACCATTACATGCTTTGATAATTTCCAAGGAGTCCGTTTCCACATGACAGGAAGTACAACCCAGCTTCTCAAGAAGTTCAAAACCCCTAAGCATCGCCGTTGCCTCCGTAGTCGCCGAGCTGAGCATATTATCAAGAGGGCAAAAATACCCCGCATGACCTCCCCTTTATCGTTTCTCAAAACTTCAGCCGCCGCACCAGAACCATCTGAAAAATAAGATGCATCAGTATTCAGTTTTAGTTTTCCCCTAGTTGGTCTCAACCACTTGAACTCCTTTTTTTTAAACAGAAGGCCGTAGCCCTGCCTTAAATTAATAAGGCCGTTTCCGGCAGATACATAGTGCATTACACAGCTTACACATCTTACAAGCCTCAAAGAAACAAGCACACGAAAGATAAGAAAGAAGCTTTGCTTGAAGAGCCGAGACCATCGTCTTCCGGAATGTCGACACATGGGAGGAGGGACCATAGGAGGCGCCATCAACGGAAGAAATCCTCGCATCGCTTCGAGATGAGCAAACTCCACCCGCTCACGGTCTCTGACTCCGAAGAGGGATCCCATCCCTCTCGCTCATGATCGCCGAGCGCCGCACCGTCGAGAATCAGAGAGGTTCCCCCAAGAACACTCCAGAGCAGAGTTGAGGTCCATTGAAGAGATCGAGATCAGCTGCTGCATCAGACAACACACCACAAGCACCTCCAACCCACAGCACCGCCACCAGGAACACGCAAGCCGACGAACGAAGACGCATCAGGAAGAACGGCAAACAGGAAGCAGCAACCGCCACGGGACCGGAGATTGACAAGCAACCTCCCGCCTGACAAATCACCGCAGATGAAGCAACGCCAAGAACCAACACCGACAAACAGGAGCTCGCCAACATCCCAGCAGCCCCAGACGGTGCCTTCAAGAAGGGGAACGACGCCATGGCGCCGCCACCGCCCACGTAGGGGTTAGGGTTTTCACCCAAGGCAGGGGTTGGGTGGGGGAAGACGGGGACCTCAACGAAGCCTCCAAGGAGGGAACCGACGCCAATGGCGTCGACGAGCGCCGTGGCCACCGCCAGCCAGGGGTTTCCCCCGGTCCCAATCACCCCACCACCATTCACCCGGCCAAATCGCAGATCCGGTCGGGGAACGAGAGCTTCATAGGTCGGGGTCGGAGATCTCCCAGATATGACGCCGAAGGCCGACGGAAAGGCCCGCACGCCGCGCCATCCGCTCGCTGCAACCCCGCCGCCCGCACGGCCGAGGACGCAGGCCAGCACTCACGGCCGCCGCTCGCCGTAGAGCCGACGCCGTCGCCACCACCTGGAGCCGCCGCTCCGGCGTCCAAAAGCCCCCACCTCGGGCACCACCTGCAGCAACTCCACGCCGCCAGACCGCATCCAAACCCACATCCGGGAGCCACCCGCCGCCACGAGGAGAAGGGCCGGCCGCTAGGTTCCGGCCTGGGGAGAGACGCAGAGGAGGACGAAGAGCCGCCGAGCAGCATCCTCAGACATGGCGAGCTCGACGCGACCGCCTCCCTCCCTGCGACCGCGCTGAGCTGCCAAGGGCCGAGGCCAGGAGCCTGGGGTCAAATCCCCGCCGCCCCCTTCACCGACGCCGTGGCCTTCGGCCAGCAGCGCTTCCGGGGGGGACGAGGAGGGGGTGGGAGGAGGGGGGCCTGGGCGGCGGCGGGCTAGGGTTTGCCCCCTCGGTCGCCTGGAGGAGACGACCCGAGGGGAGCGAACGGGGGGGAGGAAGTCTTGAACTCCTTTTCAGTCGACTTTCCCTGGCTAGCTCCAACAAATCATGAAGTGCAAATGGGACTACGGTAGGAAAAGAGAAAATTAACAAATGGGCTTTATGGCCTTGTGGGCTGAAACACACTACGGGGTAGTAACGAAGTTTGCTTTTGGCTGGGGGGAGGGGGCGACCGCCCAGGATTGGCCCCCGAGAAGATCCGTCGCTGTCTTGGTGGTCACGCTGCAAGCGGCAGCGGGCCGTCTGCGGCGCCGCAGACTAGGCCCAGTTGAATTCATATGCAGCCACCCACGGAAATAAAAAAAATAAAAACGGCGTATGCGGGCCGGCCCGCAGATGCCGCGTATCGCCGCACAGCCACCGACCAGGGACCCTTGCGCCCGAGTCGCCACAGCTATTTCTCCTTCGGCTGCGCCACTGCAGCGCCGCCATGGCCGCCATTCCTGCTCCGGCGCCGGGGGACCTTTCCCCCTCCTTCTACTCCTTTACCACCTCCAGGGCCGTCCTTCTTGACCGGTTCGTCGCCTCCTTCCTCGACTCCCTCCCTCCAGTCAAGATACCCAAAGGCCGGCGACAAGCAGCCGCGGGCTAGGCCGGCGACGAGCGTACGCATCGCGGTCGAGCTCATCAGCGGTCGTCCTTGCGGCGAAGCTACGGTTCTTGTTTCTGCAAGGTGATTCCGGCCGCCGTCGACCGGCGATCGCTTCTTCTGGCTGAAGGGCAGCCAATCCAATTCCTCCCGGCGTTGAAGCCTGAAAGGAGGCAGCATGGCATCCGGCTGGTGGCCATGGTCCTCTGCCATGGCGGCCTCGTCGCCCCAAGTGGCTACGTCCCCGGCGGCGATGGGGAGCATCTGGATCGGAGGTCAAGGACCCGATCGCGTTTCTCCATCTTTTCGCGAGGTCCTTTCTGCATAATGCAGTGACTAGTTTGTAATTTCCTCTTTTCTGTGTGTCTGTCTGTGTTATCTCTGTGCTTTTATGAATAAACTTCAAGTTCCTTGTTAAAAAGAAAAAATCTGCTACTCTCCCTGTATTGTTCAGATTTTTCTTCTTGTGAGTCACGAGAGACAGAGGAGTGCGGGCCAGCGGCTGCCGCTAGTCACACATGCTAATTACTGGGATTCCTGCGGCGGCCCTCCTAACTATGCGGGCCTGTGCGGCAGAACGCGGGACTCCCGCAGGCAGTCCCACTTGCACCCTGACTTGGTGGACACCTGGATTGCCAACGGAAAACTGGAATGGTGCCGTGATGTTGTCCACGGACCAGCGATGACGCTCTACCGCTCCTCGTTAGTTGCTGCATTGTACTGAACGGTGGAAACATGATGTTCACAAAAAACCTGTCTGTATGTCTCTTGAGGTATCCCTTTTCCGGTGCAGCCTATTCCCATAGCATTTGATTGAGGTTACGGATTTTGTATCTGGAGTTTCGATCGGGCTGGTGATATTGATGTATGCAAGGCAGACGCATTCTAAACATTCGTCTAAAAGTGTTGGTGGGTTGTTCTGAAAGATTATCAGTGGGTGAGGGGATGTCATATAAGTAGGCGCTTGATTATATTTCATCAAGGCGTAGCAACTGATCCACATAGTCATCGTAGTAGTTGGGCACTAAATACTAGCAAGGTTATCTGCTTCAGTATGTAGTGCCGGTAGCGAGAATGCCTTGATCCTGTGGATGCCATATCTCACCTTGTGTTGTGTATCCCGAGCATTCCGGCGGCCCGCCGGAGATGGGGTAGGCCTCAACAGCGACGGGATAATTTCCATCTCAATAATTATCTCCTTCCTTGTTGCTGATACTAGTGTAGTCACTGCTGCAATCGATATATAGGTCCAAGACTTTTGTCGGCCACTGTTGTAAATGCTCAATAATCAACCTCTAAAGGTCCTACTACTAATTGGATTCCGACGGCTGCAAGGATGGCACACGTTTCAAACAGTCAAGGCGGTGGGTGTCCAAAAATGCAGTCCTAGGCAGACGCCCAAGGAAAACGAAGTCCATCCATCCTCTCGCACACACACACAGTACGTCATGGACGTCGAAGAAGCGCCCAAGGACACGGGGACTCCGCCGGCGCAGCATGGGCGCGGCAAGGCGATGCACCGGCTCCTGGTGGCGCTCAACTGCGGGATGCTGATTCTGGGCACCACGGGCGGGCCGCTCCTCAGCCGCCTCTACTTCAGCAAAGGCGGGCACCGGCAGTGGCTCTCCGCGTGGCTGGAGACCGGCGGCTGGCCGCTGCTGCTGATCCCCGTGGTGGCGTCCTACCTCACCCGGCGCTCGCGCGACCCCAGCGCGCCGCTGCTGCTCACCCGGCCTCGGTGGATACTGCTCGCGGCGGCGGCGCTCGGGGTGGCCACCGGCGCAGACGACTTCCTATACGCCTACGGCCTCTCGTACGTGCCGGTCTCCACCTCGGCCATCCTCATCTCAACGCAGCTGGCCTTCACCGTCCTCTTCGCGTTCCTCATCGTGCGGCAGCGGCTGACGGCCTTCTCCCTGAACGCCGTCGCGCTGATCACCATCGGCGCCGTGGTGCTGGGCCTGCACGCCTCGTCGGACCGCCCCGCCGGGGTGACCAAGGGCCAGTATTGGATGGGCTTCTTTCTCAGCCTCGGCGCCGCCGCGCTGTACGGCCTCGTGCTGCCGCTCGTGGAGCTCACCTACAAGCGCGCCGCAAGCGGCGGCCGCGTGCTGACGTACGCGCTGGTGGTGGAGATGCAGCTAGTCATGGGATTCTTCGCCACCGCCTTCTGCACCGTCGGCATGATCGTCAACAACGATTTCCAGGTGCCCACACACGTCCTTGTCCTTCTCCCTACCGGATCAAATTATTGCTGGAGCATCTCAGCCTCCAGACGTCGACAAACATCAACATCATGCTCAAGATATTAATGAATTCGTTTTCGTCCAAGCTCTAGCTACCCGTCCTTCATGCAATCACTGGAATTAATGGTTTTATCGGGCTGGTTAGACTAGTCATAATATGTAGTATTATGTAGCAGTATCTTACACATGATACTACTATCTCTATAATTCATGGTATCATATACTAGTATCATAATTTTTTTATATTTATTGATTTGTACTATCTTTATACAAACATGGGTACAAGATTTATTTGACAGTTATTTTTCTAGATCTACGTGGTATGATATGGTATCTACCTATGATACTATGATCTCTCTTATCATTAATTATAATGATACAATAATTTTTTACATGTATAGAATACATGATACTACCTATGATACTCTTAGTGTGCCTAGCCTTAGTGCAGCAACGCAGCGATTGTTCCGTGCACAGGAGGTCATGCCTTAGATTCCCTCGTTTTATTGCTTTGTGATTAATGCATTTTGTTTCATTCAGTTTCATTGTATTTTAAAACTTTAAAACTGATTGGCATGCAACAAAGCAGAGTGATCCGATGCACAAGATGTCCTGCGTGGGGTAAAGTAATTTCTCAGTTAGTGCGCGTGTGAGGATCCAGGTACAGTGCACTGGAACACTGTGGTGCCTAGCTTGAACGATTAATGAGAAGATTAATCAAAGTAGTAGTAGCTAGCTATGGTTGATGATGTGATGTGCCATCATCGCAGCTGCAACATAAAAGCTACATTTCGCTTCCTCAAAAAGGCTACATTTCGCGAATGGCTTTCGGCTTAAGTGGAAACACGCAATTTTCAGGGACCAAGGAATCATCATATCATAGTGATCGAGCTACGCTAGCTGCAGCCACTAATAAGTGCCAACGCCACAAGATATAGAGAAATTCAAAGCACGCTTTTGCTTTTGCTCGTCTAATTTTCCCTTCCCCTTAATCATACGTGCCACGTGTGAAATATAACGCACGTACAAGCCTGGACTGATTGTCTCATCGATGTTTGGCATATGTGTGTGCAGGCGATCGCGAGGGAAGCGCGGGCGTTCGAGCTGGGAGAGGCACGCTACTACACGGTGCTGGTGTGGAGCTCCATCTTCTGGCAGTTCTTCTTCCTTGGCGCCGTGGGCGTCATCTTCTGCGTCCACACGCTCCTCACCGGAATCCTCATTGCCGCCTTCATCCCGGTGACGGAGATGCTGGGCGTCCTCCTCCTCCACGAGAAGTTCAGCAGCGAAAAGGGTGTCGCGCTCGTGCTCTCCCTCTGGGGCCTCGCCTCCTACTCCTACGGCGAGTACGCCGACGCCCGGGCCAAGAAGAAGAAAGCAGCCCTGTGGGAAGCCCAAGCTTCATAACCTGTATAATTTGTACAACGCCGCCGTACTGCATTGAGCAAGAAAACAACATCTGCCGTGATGCGTATTCGGCAATATATCGGATCATCCAAAAAAGATAGCGCTGCATTAGGACATGCACGAGACCACTCTCTTGTTCTTTACCTACCGTTTTTTCTCCATCTTACATATAGGAATATGGCGTGATCAAAATCGAACTCCATCTGCCTATGGTATAGTAGCGAATATGCGGTGACGTTTTATCAAGGTACCTGATCAAAATCATACGTGTTCGTTTGTTCATAGATAGTTCGAGGGGGAAACGAGTTCGTGTTGTATACAAATTTCGTTCGTACGTCGTGGCTGTCGGTCAACCGATCTGTCCTGCTTGCCCCCGATTCTGAGAGTTTTTCTGATAGAAACGGTAGCCATCAAGAAATCCATCGCTGCGCCTAAATTGCTTCGATAAAAGCCGACGACGCTCTAGGCCTGTAACTTGATCAATGCAATCTTCGCTGGCGATTTCCGAATCAATCGATTTTCGGCAAACAAGATGCTTAGATGCGTTGCTGGTTTGTCGATCTGGCGCGTCGCCTCCGGGAGTAGCAGTTCAGCTCCTCTTTCGGCACGTCTCCCATCGCCGGGAGGCAGTGAAGGAGGAACATGGCCAACAGGATTCGTTTGCGTTACGACCAGGGTCTTGTGGACACGCTGGAGCTCCGCGTCTGCGTCTGCCGAGACGCTGCACCTCCAATCTCTTCCATTGCCTACAGCTCATCCTTCTCGCAAGATCTCTATCGTCAAGGAGAAAATTTGAGAGGAGAAGAGGAGAAATTAGAGGGGATGGGATCGTGAAGAGTGCGAAGGGCAACACTATGGCTATCTTATGCGCGTTGCAGTTGATGGCGGAGGATGACTATTATGTGTGCAAGATGACGGAGAGCATGATGGTCTAGCCACCGCCGCAACTCCCGTAGCTGGAGGCGCCGCTGGGCTTACCCGGGCGGACTCCACGCCAGCCAAAAACGGGCACGAGGAGCAGAAGCACGTCGAGCGGTCCACCGCTGCCAACTCCGCGGCGTGGGCCGCTCCTGCCTCTGTTGCTAATACTACTATGCTGCTGCTGCTAATTGTCTTTTAACAGTTGAATTGTTGCGAAAGTTCCTGGGAAAATTGCTCTGAAATAATTCAAGATGGATTTCATGACGGCCGAGCCAAAGGCAGCATCGTTACGAGCTATAAATAAGTTACGTCGGCACGAGTAAGTGGAGAGAGAAAAAACATAGGACTATCTATTTAGCATCCGAGTGTTTTTTTTTCTTAACACTCGATTTTGTCTAACCAATCAGAGGATGTGTGGCTGTTTTCCTTTTTACAATTTGCTTTCGTCCTATTTCCCACTAAAAAACCAAACGAGCAAGAAAAAATCTGGAGGCTGTGTTGAATCTCCACATAGGATAAGTAATGGTCCCAAATCTAAAAGAAACGGACCAATAAAGGGACACGGACACATATCTTCCTTCCTTCCCATCTGTTTCTTCTTCCATCTCTTTTTTTTTTGCCATAGAAGATCTCACCGGCTAAACTACTTAGGGTTTACACTGTATATACAATGTATTTACAGTGTAAAAGATGGAAAATATTTCAGTCATGTGAAATACATGCTAAATTATTTTGTGATGATACACTGTGAAATGCAGGTTAAATTACTTACGGTTCACCGTGTATGTACATTGTATTTACAGTGCATAAAATAGAAAACATTTCAGTCATGTGAAATGCGAGCTAAATTACTTAGGATTTACCGTGTATGTACAGTGCATAAAATGGAAAATATTTCAGTCATGTGAAATGCATGATAAATTACTTAGTGGTGATACACTATGAAACACATGCTAAATTACTTAGGGTTTACAATGTATGTACAATGTATTTACACTGTATAAAATGGAAAACATTTCAGTCATGTGCATGTACAGTGTATAAAATTATAACATTTGGCATGTACATACAGCGTATTTACAAGGGTTAGTAAAATGGGAAATTCGAATGATTTTAACTGAAAATTACCATGGTTTCATGGAGAAACTTTGGTGGCCTTCTCCCCCTGCACCGATCGGAAGGGCACATCGACTTGCTCGTTGACCACAAAGCGCGGGCTCTACCCCTCCGCGGCTGCGCCCCCGACCGCCGATAGTCGTGGCGATTTCTCCCCTTCCGTCCTCTCTCTTTTCTGCTCCTCTGCCTTTGGGTGTCTTTGTCGTGAAGAAATTGATGAGAATTGAGAAAACGAAAAAGGTAAATACTACCTCCGTTCATAAAAAGATATCTTAAATTTGTCTAAATTTAGATATATCCATACATTAAATAGTATCTAGATACATTCAATTTTTTCAAATTTGCTACATGAGTACTTAAATAAAATACTTGTATAATGACATGGATTTTTTTTTATAAAGCCCAGCCCAAAATGAGAATGACCACCTGGTTAGCCCTAACACAAACGGCAAATAAGACCAAGCCGAAATGTCAAAAGAAACGATAAAACATACTAGAGAGAAAACCAACAGCGACTTGACTCGACAGGAAAAGTTGGCCGAAAAAAGAACAAGCGGTCGTATCGGGAGACAATGGAGGGCAAGAAAAATTCGGTTGTTGCCGAATTGTAAAACAACTGGGTGCAAAATAGCAAAAGTCAAAAACATTTTCAATGGAATATCCGGTACGCTATTTCATGGTAATTGAACAAGTGGATTGCATTCACACCGTTGTGAATAGATCTGTCTTTTCTGAATAGAATTTCTTATGCAATCTAAAGTTTGTTGTTTCAAAAGAAATCACGGGGCTGTTGATTTCATTTGTTTGCAAGAAATCAATGTTTCTCCCTCCACATTCAAAAAGAACAAATATATTGGACAAATGTTAAAAAAAAATCTGCGGAGATATTGAAAGTGATAGGAACTTCATTACTTAAGGTATCATATATTCTTTGATCTTTTACAAATTTATGCGTAATCTTCTGTTCATCCTTTAGGCGTACTTTTTGTGTGGATATTTTGGGCGTATAAAAGTTAATTCATGCTATCAATAATGGCTGCATGATATGATCATCGTTGACACCTCTGAAAAATAAGATTCAAAATTATTAAAAAAAGAGAACTCAAGAAAAAATTATTTTTCTTGAATGTATAACACTACCCAAAGGCTAGCACAATTCTTTGTTTCATCAAGAAATCTACGGCCTAACAAGTATGCACTAAAAAAATCAATCCGTAGCAACCATCCGGTCGCTGCAAGCTCCGCTAACTCGAGGCCTCGATCAAAGCCCCTGCCCTTGTGGCCTTGCCGGCGATCCCATCACACGGTATGCACGTGTGCGTCGCACCGTGGAGCGACCTCGCTACCGAATGGGCCAAGCAGGCGAGACCCAAAGAAATCTGCCGAAACGTTTTGGGCGGCGTGCTGGCATAGTCACATGTGTACCGGGTGGCCTAGCTGAACCGGCCGGCAAGGGATATGGTGACATCACATCTAACCGCTCCTGGTGGCGTGGACGCACGCGGTGATGTAGATTGGATTTATGTGACGCTGCAATTGTACCAAGAAGGACTTACATCATCCACTTGTGTAAATATACACTTTTTTCTCCGGTGCAACACACGGGCATGCTTACTAGTCAATAATAATGAAAATTTTGAGCTACATAATGCTACACAATCATAGGATAAAAATATCGACTGTCATACCAAATTTCATTAAATTTCACTAACAATCAGACGAAATATCGGCCATGAGAGTGAAAATCGAGCGAAATATCGGCTAAAATACATAAAATCGGCTGAAATATCGGTGGCGCGATAAATTGGCGATATGCTGAAATTTTATCGTCGACCACCTGATTCACGATAAATCGGCCGATAAATCGGTATCTCGACAGATTTTTTAAACAGTGAATGGCGTACAAGAGTCCGGAGGTTGGAAAGAGAAGCAACTGCAAGTTGAAAGAGAGATTCAGCCGCCCCTTAGGATACTTGTTCGTATACACAGGGCACCACAACGTTTTCAGAAGAAAAGAAGGGAAACACTCGCTTCAGTCTTGGGTTAGGCTTCACAGGTACTGTTCGGCCTCCAAGTACGCTTGTTGTTGGGCATTGGTGGCCCATCTCCTTCTGCTCCTTTCATGGTCTTGGCATGTCGTTGCCGATGACGTAGTCGAGGCAGATTTGGTGCATAGCTCGTGGAACGGTGCGTGACACTCCCCAGGGGTTCAGAAGCTACTTGACCCCAATTGCAGTGTTGTGCATTTTCTTCGATAAAAGGCGCTTCATTATTTAAAATATTCAAGCATTACACCCAGCCTCTGCATAACTAAGATGCACACAGCCGTTCAAGTATCAATTGCAGTGTTGTGCATGCTTGCATAAATTCATCGGTGTGCCTATTTCTGACCAAATTTAGCGCTCTTGGTTAGAGAACAAAAGCTCGTAATAGATGCATCGAGTATAATTCTGATTACAAAATTCAGCCGCTCTAAAATCAATACTAAAATAAAATATATATATGTCTAGCTGGGTGTCTGTTAACCTAATCTAATCAAACCAGCCTCCATGGGACTCTGTTTTTCAGTATGACACAGGTTCTTGGACCTGGAAAAAATCTAATGATACGTCTCAAATTTTCATATACACTTTCGTGTAATTTTACTTACCCATATTTCGCAATTTTTTTTACATACCCATAGCCATGGAGCAATTTACACGCAGGAAGTCGTGTTAATATTTGCACGTACTGGGCGACGTGTGACGGATGAGACTCCAAGTTTATACTGGGAAGTGGAACTGATGTGATGCTAAGCTAGGCGTACCATATATTGTACACAAGCTCATATACTATATTGTACACAAGCTCATATACTGGGAAGTGGGATCCTCGCCATGGTTGCTAGGGCAGGTCTGGTCGGGTCATCGACATGCAGCCAGTGCCGGTCCTGGGGTTTTTGGGACCTAGGGCGAGGCTAAAACTTGGGACCCTTAATATAGCTATCACAATAATATTTATAGATATACGCAAAAAAATATTCTCAATATCATTTAAATGTATCCTGAAGCACTAGCATATCAAATATTTTATACATATTACCTTAAAATTTTCTTCAAGCATTCCTTGATGCAAATTCACTTACGATGGGGTTGATGACGATGCCATCTAATAATTTCTTCTCGATGCATAATGTTGCCAAACCATTTAACCTCTGTTGAGTCATTGTTGCCAAACCGTTTAACCTCTGTTGAGTCATTGATAATTTCAACTTTGAAAAGATTTTTTCAGCTAATGCGATGGTCACGCTGAAAAAGAAACCAAATCAAATTCGGAATGGGAAAAACTTTAATCATGTGTAGGAAGGTAGAGTATAATATACCTTAGATCGGTTAAATCGGCGATGTATGTATGCGCGCATTATGGTGACGGTCCTGGAAATTAAAACTAACGAGACGACAAGCCGTGAACTGATAATTGGAAATTCAGAATTAGGAACGGTTTAGGAGAAAATAAGGACCATCTCTAAGTTCTGAACTCGCGAATTGTTACCGTGTCTCTGCTGATCTTTGTGATCTGTGCACTGACGAACTCACAAACTGAACTGAAGACTGAAAGAGGCCCTGCGCTGCTAGCATGTTACGCTGTCTCACTGCTATCAGGGCCGGACGTACTGCTATCTGCGATCTGATCGCAGCGATCAGAGGATAGGAAGATCGGCGGCCTGGGCAGTCGAAACCGAGCCGACGAGGTCTAGCCGTCTACGTCGAAGACGAACTTACGCGTCCGGGGATCATGGGATTGATCGCTTCGTTTTCATTTTCTGTGTGGCGCGATCGATGGCTTCGTTTTGTGGAATCGTGAGTCCCGATCGGTCTCTTCTTTCCTATGGCCCATAGGCCTTTCTTTGCTGCACGTACAGGGCCTGGACATACACATATAGTATATGTACTGTAATATACACAGTACATTAGTATACATGGATTGGGGCCCCTGGATTTTTGGGGCCTGGGGCGACGGCACTGCCTGCCCCCCCTAGGGCCGGCCCTGCATGCAGCGTCGAGGGCGGCGCTCCTGGTCGGGGTGGAGGCAGAGATCTCTTCTTGGTGGCACCATGGATGGAGTAAAGATGCTGGGCCGGCGGGTGGCCGCGGCGGTGATCACAGATCTCGATTTGGATGTCTCCCAGGCTCCCCCCCCCCTCCCCCAATCTCGATCTTCGCTGCGCGTTGGGCCGGTTCCGGTGGAGGATCGACCCTGCACTATCGTCTCGTTTCCCTGCTGGCCTTGCCTCTAGGTCGCTGGTAGGGTTTGGAGCGGCGGCCTGCAAGTTTCCGGCGGGTCGCGTGGGGGTTGCTCGATCGGCATGAATCAAGGTGGTGGTCCTCGAATCTCTCTCGCGCCAAGACGAAGATCTTCCTTATGCATGTCCGTCTGGATTTGGCTGGATGTTGAGTTCTCAAAGGCTCCACTGGCAAATGTCAAATATAACAGTGCTCGTGCCTGGAGTTTGCTGTTTTGGGATTTATTTGGTTGTGCGCACACATGCTTTTATTTCGACCGTTTGGTTCTGGAGGGAGGGATTGAAGCTCTGTTCTGTGTTGCCAGCAGATGACATTCTAGTCTATGTTGTATCAGAGACGAAGAATTTCTTGAAGGCCGGATTGGAGGACTAGCAGCGGAGGATCGAGTCGTGGTGTTGTTGAGGGATTTGCTTGGTACCCTGGGCCTCGTAATAGCAGTATGCAAGTGAGGGCAGCAGCACAGGTGAAGTTCAGAGTCATACCTTTCAGGGTGAAAATCTAAGGTCTGACCTTAACTGGTTGTGACTAGCAATGGTGTTATTGAAGGCATTGTTCTAAGAGCGGGGACTATCTCCAGGGTGAAACCTAAAATCTTTTGATCTGGCAATGACGGCGCTTATGCACTGTTGCCTGCTTGGAGATGTCGCTGGTGGAGAGCCTGGATTTCAGGTGTTATCTTGGTGGTGTTTGTACTGTTGTTGCTTGGACTGAAGTACCGTAGCGGACCTTCTTTTTTCTTAGTTTTCTTTTTCTTTTTTAGCTGTGTGCATCGGTACTACCATTAGGGTACTCCGTTATTGCAGAGGCTGACTGTTATTTGTAACTATCGTTATTAATATATTTCCTTTATTAAAAAAGTCGTTCTTCGGCCAACTCTTAGCTTCCTCCGATAATTTTGAACACTTTTGAAGTAAGTACACTATACATGCCGCCGCCCTCCCCCCTTCAGGCTCTCCTCGTCGCCCCCCAAGGCGCCGCCGGGCTAAGCCCGCGACGCCGGTGAAGGGGGCGGCGGGGATCTGGGCGCCCGCCTCCCCGCGCGTTCGCTAGCTGGAGGATCTCGCGCGGGGTCTGCTTCGGTCGATGTCGCCGTTCCGGGGCCCCCTCTGCTCCGTCGGCAGGTCTCTGGCCTGGCCGAAGGCTCGGGAGGTGCTCTACGGCGGTGGCCTTGGTGGGGCCCTGGGTTTCGAGGCGGCGGCCTCGTCGTGGGTGAGGGCGGCGTGGGCCTGCCGGCGGGCTCCGTCTGCTGATGCTGGTGGCCGTGCTCCTTGGCTACGTGGGTGGCGAGGCGCCGGTGGAAGAGACGCGGTGGGGAGATCGCCCCGGTGGTCTCTCGCGCCGGATCTGGAGCTGTTGCCTTTCTGCGCGTCGAGCTCGACCCTGCCCAACCCTGGACTTGCTCGGTGGGTTGCTGCAGCTTGGAGGTGGAGCGCTGGACCGGGGAAACTCTTGGCCGACGGGCGGCCACGAAGTCGTCGACGCTGCCGGCGCCGATCTCCTTCTTCAAGGCGATTTCGAGGTACTCTGTCCCCTCCCTGTCTAGCCTATCTCGGGTGAAAACCCAAAAGCCTCGGCTTGGGCGGCGGCGGCGCTCCGGCGTCGTGCCCTTCCTGAAGGCGCCGCCTTGGGATGGCTAGGTCAGTGGTTGTGTCGTCGACGGTGGTTTGGCCGCTGGGAGCGGGCGTCTTCTGTGTTGCGGGGCTAGTGCCGGCGTGGTGGTCCGCTCTCCCCGGTGATCTCTGCCTTGGTGAGTGAGAGGGGAAGGGTCCCCTCTCCGGTAGCCGCAGTGCTCTGATGGTTGACCTGGGTACCATCCATGGGCACTGGCACTTTCTTTTCCCGCAGCTTCGGTGCGTTCTTTTCTGGCAGTTTGGGTCGCGGCGTGGTGACGGGTGCTGTGGCGGCGGTGGCGGTCTCCGGCAATGTCGCGGTGCGGCGGGGTTCAGCGCCTTCCCAATCCCATATCTTTGTCCAGACGTGCTCAGGGTGAGCAGATCCCCCTCTTGACGGGTGCGGCGCCCCCGATCCGGGGCGAGAAAACAGGGTGTTTTCTTCGGAGGTGGAGCGTCTGGCATTGTGTTTCTTCTATGGTGTTCGACGCTGGTTCAAGTCCTCCGTGGCGTGCTTCCAATACCTCGCTTCCTCTTCAGTTAGTTCACAGCGCGGGACAATGGCGTCGATGATCAAGCTTCACTTCAATGTTTTTTTTTCTTTTTAGTGCTTGTTTTTCGTCGCCTGTAAGCTGTTTTTCAGCATCTTGTAAACTCTGGCCGTTGTGGGCTTTATTAATTTAAAGTTGGGCTCGTGGAGCCTTCAATCTAAAAAAGTACACTATACATACAAGTATACTAGCTGACTCCATCACTCCAGTCTCACCGTGAGCTTCCTAGCTAGTTCTTTGCGGACACAAGCACAATTGATGGGAAAATACACCGTGAATGTCTCAAATCAATGTACGTAGCACACGACATGTCCGCGTAGTTTGGCCGACATGCTTCCATGATGTTCTAATTCGTAAGAAAGGGTAAGTGCACTAGAACGATGTTGTCCAATGGGCTTTGATGTTCTTTTCCCGGTGGCTACCATTCCCACATCTTTTCATCTCGATTGATAGAAGGCAGAATGGACATCCATATTTTATCTTCTCCACTGGGTGTCGTGATGGTTAAGAAATTACATGTCGGCTTCAAGGGGTACCTCTATATATATGTCTCTTGTTACCAAGATACCATAAATTCTGCACCGACACATGGTTACAAAGGACAGACGATGAAATGAGTAATAGCATAATGGAACCACCTAGGCCAAATCATTGCGATTTTGGCACTCTAAATTTTCGAATTAGGTCGTCTAACGTTCCAGATAAATCCATCATCCCCGCAGGTTGATACGTCCCAAATGTATCTATAATTTCTTATGTTACATGCTACTTTTATGATGATACTCACATGTTTTATACACATTATATGTCATTATTATGCATTTTCCGGCACTAACCTATTGACGAGATGCCGAAGAGCCGATTTGCTGTTTTCTGCTGTTTTTGGTTTCAGAAATCCTAGTAAGGAAATATTCTCGGAATTGGACGAAATCAACGCCCAGGGTCCTATTTTTCCACGAAGCTTCCAGAAGACCGGAGAGGAAACGAAGTGGGGCCACGAGGTGGCGACACACCAGGGCGGCACGGCCCAAGCCCTGGCTGCGCCGACCTATTGTGTGGGCCCCTCGTGACGCCCCTTGATCTGCCCTTCCGCCTACTTAAAGTCTTCGTCGCGAAACAGTACCGAGAGCCACGATACGGAAAACCTTACTGAGACGCCGCCGCCGCCAATCCCATCTCGGGGGATTCAGGAGATCGCCTCCGGCACCCTGCCGGAGAGGGGAATCATCTCCCGGAGGTCTCTTCATCGCCATGATCGCCTCCGGATCGATGTGTGAGTAGTCCACCCCTGGACTATGGGTCCATAGCAGTAGCTAGATGGTTGTCTTCTCCCCATTGTGCTATCATGTTAGATCTTGTGAGCTGCCTATCATGATCAAGATCATCTATTTGTAATCCTTCATGTTGTGTTTGTTGGGATCCGATGAATATTGAATACTATGTCAAGTTGATTATCAATCTATCATATATGTTATTTATGTTCTTGCATGCTCTCCGTTGCTAGTAGAGGCTCTGGCCAAGTTGATACTTGTGACTCCAAGTGGGGGTATTTATGCTCGATAGTGGGTTCATGCCTCCATTAAATCTGGGACAGTGACAGAAAGTTCTAAGGTTGTGGATGTGCTGTTGCCACTAGGGATAAAACATCGATGCTTTGTCTAAGGATATTTGCGTTGATTACATTACGCACCATACTTAATGCAATTGTCTGTTGTTTGCAACTTAATACTGGAGGGGGTTCTGATGATAACCTGAAGGTGGACTTTTTAGGCATAGATGCATGCTGGATAGCAGTCTATGTACTTTGTCGTAATGCCCTGATTAAATTTCATAGTACTCATCATGATATATGTATGTGCATTGTTATGCCTTCTTTATTTGTCAATTGCCCAACTGTAATTTGTTCACCCAACATCTGTTTATCTTATGGGAGAGACACCACTAGTGAACTGTAGACCCCGGTCCTATTCTTTACATCTGAAATACAATCTACTGCAATTGTTCTTTACTGTTCTTCGCAAACAATCATCATCTTCTACACAATACGTTTAATCCTTTGTTACAGCAAGCCGGTGAGATTGACAACCTCACTGTTACGTTGGGGCAAAGTACTTTGATTGTGTTGTGCAGGTTCCACGTTGGCGCCGGAATCTCTGGTGTTGCGCCGCACTACACTCCGCCGCCATCATCCTTCAACGTGCTTCTTGGCTCCTACTGGTTCGATAAACCTTGGTTTCTTTCGAGGGAAAACTTGCTACCGTACGCATCACACCTTCCTCTTGGGGTTCCCAACGGACGTGTCGACTGCACGCATCAAGCTCTTTTCTCGGCGCCGTTGCCGGGGAGATCAAGACACGCTGCAAGGGGAGTCTCCCACATCCAATCTCTTTACTTTGTTTTTGTCTTGCTTTACTTTATTTATTTACTGCTTTGTTTGCTCTTATATCAAAAACACAAAAAAATTAGTTGCTAGTTTTACTTTATTTACTGTCTTGTTCTCTTATATCGAAAACACAAAAAAATTAGTTATTTGCATTTACTTTATTTAGTTTGCTTTATTTACTACTGCTAAAATGGGTACTGTTGAGAATACTAAGTTGTGTGATTTCACTAGCACAAATAATAATGATTTCCTATGCACACCTATTGCTCCACCTGCTACTACAGCAGAATTCTTTGAAATTAAACCTGCTTTACTGAATCTTGTTATGAGAGAGCAATTTTCTGGTGTTAGTTCTGATGATGCTGCTGCCCATCTTAATAATTTTGTTGAACTATGTGAAATGCAAAATTATAAGGATGTAGATGGTGACATTATAAAATTAAAATTGTTTCCTTTCACTTTAAGAGGAAGAGCTAAAGATTGGTTGCTATCTCTGCCTAGAAATAGTATTGATTCATGGACTAAATGTAAGGATGCTTTTATTGGTAGATATTATCCTCCCGCTAAAATTATATCTCTGAGAAGTAGCATAATGAATTTTAAGCAATTAGATAATGAACATGTTGCTCAAGCATGGGAGAGAATGAAATCTTTGATAAAGAATTGCCCAACCCATGGACTAACTACTTGGATGATCATCCAAACCTTTTATGCAGGATTGAATTTTTCTTCGCGGAACCTATTGGATTCAGCTGCTGGAGGTACCTTTATGTCCATCACTTTGGGGGCGACAACAAAGCTTCTTGATGATATGATGATAAATTACTCTGAATGGCACACGGAAAGAGCTCCACAAGGTAAGAAGGTAAATTATGTTGAAGAAACCTCCTCCTTGAGTGATAAGATTGATGCTATTATGTCTATGCTTGTGAATGGTAGATCTAATGTTGATCCTAATAATGTTCCTTTAGCTTTATTAGTTGCCCAAGAAGAACATGTTGATGTGAACTTCATTAAAAATAATAATTTCAACAACAATGCTTATAGGAATAATTCTGGTAACAACTATAGGCCATATCCTTCTGCTAATGGTAATAGTTATGGTAATTCTTATGGGAATTCTTACAACAATAATAGGAGTGTACCCCCTGGTATTCAAGCCATGCTTAAAGAATTTATTAGTACACAAACTGCTTTTAACAAATCTGTTGAAGAAAAGCTTGATAAAATTGATATTCTTGCTTCTAAGGTTGATAGACTTGCCTCTGATGTTGATCTTTTAAAATTAAAAGTTATGCCTAATAAGGATATTGATAATAAAATTGTTACTATAGCAAATGCCATCCAAGTTCAAATTAATGAGAATATTAGATTGATGGCTGAATTGCATGCTAGGTGGGAAAGAGAAGAAAACGAAAAACTAGCTAAAGAGAATAATGTAGCTAAAGTTTGTACTATTACCACCACTAGTAATGATAATTCTTCACATGTTGCTACACCTCCTACTATCAATGGTAAAATAATTGGTGTTGGCAATGTTTCTACTCCTAGTGCAAAGCGTGCAAAACTGCCTGAAACTGCTAAAACTGCTGAAACTGCCTGTGATAAAACTGCTGAAATTTTTCAAAATATTGGGGACAATGATTCCACTACTGTAGGTCATAATAATTTAGATTTTTATGATTGTCACATCTCTGAAGTTATAAAGTTCTTACAAAAACTTGCTAAAAGTCCCAATGCTAGTGCTATAAATTTGGTCTTTACAAAACATATTACAAATGCTCTCATAAAAGCTAGAGAAGAGAAACTAAAACTTGAAACCTCTATTCCTAGGAAGTTGGAAGATGGTTGGGAGCCCATCATTAAGATGAGGGTCAATGATTTTGATTGTAATGCTTTATGTGATCTTGGTGCAAGTATTTCTGTTATGTCTAAGAAAATTTATGATATGCTTGACTTGCCGCCATTGAAAAATTGTTAATTATTTGGATGTTAATCTCGCTGATAATGCTATAAAGAAACCTTTGGGGAGGATTTATAATGTTCGTATTATGGTTAACAATAACCTTGTCCCCGTTGATTTTTTTGTCTTGGATATTGAATGCAATGCATCTTGTCCCATTATATTGGGAAGACCTTTTCTTCGAAATGTTGGTGCTACCATTGATATGAAGGAAGGTAATATTAAATATCAATTTCCTCTCAAGAAAGGTATGGAACACTTTCCTAGAAAGAGAATGAAGTTAACTTATGATTCTATTATTAGAACAAATTATGATGTTGATGCTTCGTCTTTTGATAATACTTGATTCACACTTTCTGCGCCTAGCTGAAAGGCGTTAAAGAAAATCGCTTATGGGAGACAACCCATTATTTTACTTCTGCACTTTGTTTATATTTGAGTCTTGGAAGTTGTTATTACTGTAGCAACCTCTCCTTATCTTTATTTTATTGCATTGTTGTGCCAAGTAAAGTCTTTGATAGTAAAGCCAATACTAGATTTGGATTACTGCGCAGGAACAGATTTCTTGCTGTCACGAATTTGAGTAGTAGTCTCTGTAGAAAAATTAAAAAAATCTGCTAATTTACGTGCGTGATCCCCAGATATGTACGCAACTTTCATTCAATTTGGGCATTTTCATCTGAGCAAGTCTGGTGCCTCTTTAAAATTCGTCTTTACGAACTGTTCTGTTTTGACAGATTCTGCCTTTTATTTCGCATTGCCTGTTTTGCTATATGTGATGGATTTCTTTGTTCCATTAACTTTCAGTAGCTTTGCGCAATGTACAGAAGTGTTAAGAATGATTATGTCACCTCTGAATATATGAATTATGCACTGACCCTCTAATGAGTTTGTTTCGAGTTTGGTGTGGAGGAAGTTTTCAAGGGTCAAGAGAGGAGGATGATACAATATGATCAAGAAGAGTGAAAAGTCAAAGCTTGGGGATGCCCCCGTGGTTCATCCCTGCATATTTTAAGAAGATTCAAGCGTCTAAGCTTGGGGATGCCCAAGGCATCCCTTCTTCATCGACAACTTATCGAGTTCCTCTAGTGAAACTATATTTTTATTTCGTCACATCTTATGTGCTTTACTTGGAGCGTCTGTTTGTTTTTGTTTTTGTTTTTGTTTTTGTTTGAATAAAATCGGATCCTAGCATTCTTTGTTTGGGAGAGAGACACGCTCCGCTGTTTCGTATTAACACATGTGTTCTTAGCTTTATCTTTAATGTTCATTGCGAAAGTTGGACTATTTCATTCATTGTTATATGGTTGGAAACGGAAAATGCCGCATGTGGTAAATTGTTTAATGTCTTGAATAATGTGATACTTGGAAATTGTTGTGCTTATATAGATCATGTTTAAGCTCTTGCATCATGTACCTTGTACACATTAATGAATAACTACATAGAGCTTGTTAAAATTTGGTTTGCATGATTGATCTCTAGAGTCTTGATATTTTCTGGTTGAGGTGTTTGAACAACAAGGAGACAATGTAAAGTCTTATAATAGTTACAATATGTTCATATGTGAGCTTTTCTGCACCTTTTATACTTGAGTTTGCTTCAAACAACCTTGCTAGCCTAGCCTTGTATTGAGAGGAATTCTTCTCGTGCATCCAAATCCTTGAGCCAAATACTATGCCATTTGTGTCCACCATACCTACCTACCACATGGTATTTCTCCGCCATTCCAAAGTACATTACTTGAGTGCTACCTTTAAAATTCTATTCCTTTGCCTTTGCAATATATAGCTCATGGGACAAATAGCCTTAAAAACTATTGTGGTGAAGAATATGTACTTATGTGTCTTATCTCTTAATAAGTTGCTTGTTGAGCGGTAACCATGTTTCTGGGGACGCCATCAACTCTTTTACCTTTGTTGAATATCATGTGACTTGCTATGCATGTTCGTCTTGTCTGAAGTAAGAGCGATTTTCATGATCAAATGGTTTGAGTATGCATACTGTTAGAGAAGAACATTGGGCCGCTAACTAAAGCGATGATTCATGGTGGAAGTTTCAGTTTGGACAACTAATCCTCAATCTCTTATGAGAAAATTAACTGTTGTTGAATGCTTATGCATTAAAGAGGAGTCTATTATCTGTTGTCTATGTTGTCCCGGTATGGATGTCTAAGTTGAGAATAATCAAAAGCGAGAAATCCAATGCGAGCTTTCTCCTTAGACCTTTGTACAGACGGCATAGAGGTGCCCCTTTGTGACACTTGGTTGAAACATATGCTATGCAATGATAATCCGTGTTAATCCAAGCTAATTAGGACAAGGTGCGAGCACTATTGGTATACTATGCATGAGGCTTGCAACTTATAGGATATCTTATACATAACACATATGCTTTATTACTACCGCTGACAAAATTGTTTCTTGTTTTCAAAATGAAAAGCTCTAGCACAAATATAGTAATCAATGCTTCCCTCTGCGAAGGGCCTATCTTCTACTTTATTGTTGAGTCAGTTTGCCTATTCTTTCTATGCCGGAAGCAAACACTTGTGTCAACCGTGCATTGATTCTTACATGTTTACTTATTGCACTTGTTATATTACTTTGTGTTGACAATTATCCATGAGATAAATATGTTGAAGTTGAAAGCAACCGCTGAAACTTATATCTTCCTTTGCGTTGCTTCAATGCCTTTACTTTGAATTTATTGCTTTATGAGTAACTCTTATGCAAGTCTTATTGATGCTTGTCTTGAAAGTATTATTCATGAAAAGTCTTTGCTATATGATTCATTTGTTTACTCATTATCTTCATCATTGCTTCGAATCGCTGCATTCATCTCATATGCTTACAATAGTATGATCAAGATTATGATAGCATGTCACTTCGTAAATTATCTTTGTTATCGTTTACCTACTCGAGGGCGAGTAGGAACTAAGCTTGGGGATGCTTGATACGTCCCAAACGTATCTATAATTTCTTATGTTCCATGCTACTTTTATGATGATACTCACATGTTTTATACACATTATATGTCATTATTATGCATTTTCCGGCACTAACCTATTGACGAGATGCCGAAGAGCCAGTTGCTGTTTTCTGCTGTTTTTTGTTTCAGAAATCCTAGTAAGGAAATATTCTCGGTATTGGACGAAATCAACGCCCAGGGTCCTATTTTTCCACGAAGCTTCCAGAAGACCGGAGAGGAAACGAAGTGGGGCCACAAGGTGGCGACACACCAGGGCGGCGCGGCCCAAGCCCTGGCCGCGCCGGCCTGTTGTGTGAGCCCCTCGTGACGCCCATTGATCTTCCCTTCCGCCTACTTAAAGTCTTCCTCGCGAAACCCCCAGTACCGAGAGCCACGATACGGAAAACCTTACTGAGACGCCGCCGCCGCCAATCCCATCTCGGGGGATTCAGGAGATCGCCTCCGGCACCCTGCCGGAGAGGGGAATCATCTCCCGGAGGTCTCTTCATCGCCATGATCGCCTCCGGATCGATGTGTGAGTAGTCCACCCCTGGACTATGGGTCCATAGCAGTAGCTAGATGGTTGTCTTCTCCTCATTGTGCTATCATGTTAGATCTTGTGAGCTGCCTATCATGATCAAGATCATCTATTTGTAATCCTTCATGTTGTGTTTGTTGGGATCCGATGAATATTGAATACTATGTCAAGTTGATTATCAATCTATCATATATGTTATTTATGTTCTTGCATGCTCTCCGTTGCTAGTAGAGGCTCTGGCCAAGTTGATACTTGTGACTCCAAGAGGGGGTATTTATGCTCGATAGTGGGTTCGTGCCTCCATTAAATCTGGGATAGTGACAGAAAGTTCTAAGGTTGTGGATGTGCTGTTGCCACTAGGGATAAAACATCGATGCTTTGTCTAAGGATATTTGTGTTGATTACATTACGCACCATACTTAATGCAATTGTCTGTTGTTTGCAACTTAATATCTGGAGGGGTTCGGATGATAACTCTGAAGATGGACTTTTTAGGCATAGATGCATGCTGGATAGCGGTCTATGTACTTTGTCGTAATGCCCCGATTAAATCTCATAGTACTCATCATGATATATGTATGTGCATTGTTATGCCTTCTTTATTTGTCAATTGCCCATCTGTAAATTGTTCATCCAACATCTGTTTATCTTATGGGAGAGACACCACTAGTGAACTGTGGACCCCGGTCCTATTCTTTACATCTAAAATACAATCTACTGTAATTGTTCTTTACTGTTCTTCGCAAACAATCATCATCTTCCACACAATACGTTTAATCCTTTCTTACAGCAAGCCGGTGAGATTGACAACCTCACTGTTACGTTGGGGAAAAGTACTTTGATTGTGTTGTGCAGGTTCCACATTGGCGCCGGAATCCCTGGTGTTGCGCCGCACTACACTCCGCCGCCATCAACCTTCAACGTGCTTCTTGGCTCCTACTGGTTCGATAAACCTTGGTTTCTTTCTGAGGGAAAACTTGCTACTGTACGCATCACACCTTCCTCTTGGGGTTCCTGATACGTCTCCGACGTATCGATAATTTCTTATGTTCCATGCCACATTATTGATAATATCTACATGTTTTATGCACACTTTATGTCATATTCGTGCATTTTCTGGAACTAACCTATTAACAAGATGCCGAAGAGCCGGTTGTTGTTTTCTCGCTGTTTTTGGTTTCAGAAATCCTAGTAAAGAAATATTCTCGGAATTGGACGAAATCAACGCCCGGGGTCCTATTTTGCCACGAAGCTTCCGGAAGACCGAAGGAGAGTCGAAGTGGGGCCACGAGGTGGCGAAACACCGAGGCGGCGCGGCCCGGGCCCCGGCCGCGCCGACCTATGGTGTGGGCCCCTCGTGCCGCCTCTTTACCTGCCCTTCCGCCTACTTAAAGCCTCCGTCGCGAAACCCCCGATGCCGAGAGCCACGATACGGAAAACCTTACCGAGACGCCGCCGCCGCCAATCCCATCTCGGGGGATTCGGAGATCTCCTCCGGCACCTCGCCGGAGAGGGGATTCATCTCCCGGAGGACTCTTCACCGCCATGGTCGCCTCCGGAGTGATGAGTGAGTAGTTCACCCCTGGACTATGGGTCCATAGCAGTAGCTAGATGGTTGTCTTCTCCTCATTGTGCTTCATTGTCGGATCTTGTGAGCTGCCTAACATGATCAAGATCATCTATCTGTAATTCTATATGTTGTGTTTGTCGGGATCCGATGGATAGAGAATACTATGTTATGTTAATTATCAAGTTATTACCTATGTGTTGTTTATGATCTTGCATGCTCTCCGTTATTAGTAGAGGCTCTGGCCAAGTTTTTGCTCTTAACTCCAAGAGGGAGTATTTATGCTCGATAGTGGGTTCATGCCTCCATTGAATCCGGGACGAGTGACAGAAAGTTCTAAGGTTGTGGATGTGCTGTTGCTACTAGGGATAAAACATTGATGCTATGTCTAAGGATGTAGTTATTGATTACATTACGCACCATACTTAATGCAATTGTCTGTTGTTTTGCAACTTAATACTGGAAGGGGTTCGGATGATACTTGAAGGTGGACTTTTTAGGCATAGATGCATGCTGGATAGCGGTCTATGTACTTTGTCGTAATGCCCAATTAAATCTCACTATATTTATCATGTCATGTATGTGCATTGTTATGCCCTCTCTATTTGTCAATTGCCCGACTGTAATTTGTTCACCCAACATGCTTTTATCTTATGGGAGAGACACCTCTAGTGAACTGTGGACCCCGGTCCTATTCTTTACATCGCATACAATCTACAGCAATACTTATTTTCCTGTTTTCTGCAAACAATCATCTTCCACACAATACGGTTAATCCTTTGTTACAGCAAGCCGGTGAGATTGACAACCTCACTGTTTCGTTGGGGCAAAGTACTTTGGTTGTGTTGTGCAGGTTCCACGTTGGCGCCGGAATCTCTGGTGTTGCGCCGCACTACATCCCACCGCCATCAACCTTCAACGTGCTTCTTGACCCCTACTGGTTCGATTAAACCTTGGTTTCTTACTGAGGGAAACTTGCCGCTGTGCGCATCACACCTTCCTCTTGGGGTTCCCAACGGACGTGTCAACTACACGCATCAAGCAAATTTCTGGCGCCGTTGCCGGGGAACGAAGAAAAGTTACTCCACAAAGATTTCTAACTCCCACGTCAACTGCACGCCAGCAGTTCCCAACGGACGTGTCGACTGCACGCATCACAGGTCTATGACTGTGAGGTTGCCGAACAATAATGCTGGATTTACGGACACTCCTGTTACGGAGATGCGTTACGGACTGGCGGACTGACGTGAATTTAGTGGGTTGGTGATAGAGTATTAGACAATTTTCGAGTGAGTTCACACTAGTAGAAAATGAGCATTTCGTTCTAAGGTGCCCAGAGCATTAGTTCCAGTTCCAACTGCTAGGACATCGCACGGGAAACAGCCAGCATCAATCCCGGTTCAAACGAGACCTTTAGTCCCGACAGGGACACCAACCGTGACTAAAGGGGTTACGACAGATTGCGGCAGGCGTGAGCCCATTTAGTCTTGGTTTAATCCCGATTGGAGAGACAAATCGGGACAAAATTTTCATATATATATATATATATATATATATCACCGTGCCTGCCCGAGCTTATGTGTGAGCCAAACTTAGTTTTGACAGGTGTATGCTGGTTTGCTTTTTCCCTTCTTATGCACAAGAGGAGCTCGATGAAATGCCTGAGAGCATGGTGTCACTTGAGTTCACACAAAACAAACATGATATGAAGTGCCCGAGCCACACTTAAGTTTTCTCCTCTTTTTTTCCTCCTCGATCAAGGTTAGGAACTTTGTCCATTCATCTTCATTGATAAAATGCATGTGTCGATGTACATCATGTCTCCATTCATGATATTCTGTAATGGTTTTTGATATACTTAATTATATAATGCAGATGAGTCGACAATATATGTACGGTGACCGACACACTGTCGAGTTCATTATGGGCCTGCATTCTTTTTATCGGTGTGGCTAAGGCAAATAATCTGAATGGTTTTATGTGTTGTTCATGGGGTGTCTGTCAGAATAAGAAGGATTATTCTTCCTCGAAAATCCTTCACACCCACCTGGTTCGGCCCGGTTTTATGCCCAACTATAATTGTTGGACCATGCACGGAGAAAGAGAGGTTATGATGGAAGACAATGAAAAATAAGAGGATGATGCCAACTATCGTATGTTCCTTGAATACGGTGATACTGCAACGGGGGAATCTAAAAATCCAGAGACATCAGATAATCCCGCTGATGACCTTGGTTGGGCCATTGTTGATGCAAAGAGAGACTGCGAAACTGGAAAGGAGAGGTTGAAGTTCGAGCAAATGTTAAAGGATCCCAAAAAATTATTGTACCCAAATTTCGAAGATGGCCAGAAAAATCTAGATAGCACAATGGAATTGCTGAAATAGAAGAGAGAGAATTGTGTGACTGACAAGGGATTTGAAAACTTGCTGAAAATAATGAAGAAGCTGCTTCCAAAGGATAGAGAATTGCCCGCCGGTACATACGAAGCAAAGAAGTTTGTCTGCCCTCTAGGATTAGACGTGTAGAAGATACATGCATTGCCTAATGACTGCATCATCTACCGCCTCGAGGACTACGAGAATTTGGATGCATGCCTAATATGCACTGCATTGCGGTATAAGATCGTACGAGATGACCCTGGGGATGTTGAGGGCGAGTTCCCTAGGAAGAAGGTTCCTGCCAAGATTATGTGGTATGGTCCTATAATACCACTGTTGAAACGTTTTTTCAGAGACAAAGAGCATGTGATATTGTTGCGATGGCACAAAATAGACCGTAAGAAAGACGCGATGTTGAGAGACACCCCGTTGATGGATCGCAATGGAGAAAAATCGAGAGGGTGTTCCCAAACTTTGCAAATAACGCAAGGAACATAAGGTTAGGTTTAAATACATATGGCATGAATCCTTCCGCGGATATTCTTAGTCAATGGTAAGAACATCAGTAATCGTTAACAGCTTAGTTGGATTGGGAGTAGTGAATACTCGGAATTCGGAAGATTAACTGATTTAATCGGTCGGCTATTAATCGTTGAAACCTACACAAATTAGCATACAAAACATGTCTATATAAGAAAGAATCAAATAGTATATCTGTCTTTATATGCCCCCGACCTATTTCTCAAGATCCCAAAATCCCACTAAAGCATGTACGCTTCTCCTCTGTGACGTAATCTTCTAGGTCATGGGCGACAAAGGTGACACCAACCATCACCATCTTCCTTCATTTCGCTTCTTGCTTGACTTCATAAGACAGAGTTTAGGGTTAGGGGTAGATACATGATTTGTCTGGTTTGAATATGTCTAAACCTTGTTTATGAACTTAAATGATGTTTACTATATGACATAAGAAGGCTATGTGTTTTGGTTTTTCATTTTTTAAATCTTTTAGAATTTTTATGCCTATTTGAATCTTGGTCAATTCCTAGGTTTGACCAAGATTTAAACAAGTTTAAAACAAGAAAATGAAAAGGTAAGCCTGGATCCTTCTTAGTCACTCTAAAATAAAGCTTTTGGGAGGTTTTTGAAATTTCCATGTTTGAAACCTAAAACCACTTCTCTTCATGCTTTACTTCATAAGACAAAGTTTAGGGTTAGGGGTAGATACATGATTTGTCTAGTTTAAATATGTCTAGACCTTGTTTTATCAACTTGAATTCTTACTATATATGTCATAAGAAAACTATGTGCTTTGGTTTTTCATTTTTCTATTTTTTTTTAATTTTATGCCTATTTTGAATCTTGGTCAAATACTAGCTAGGTTTGACCAAGATTTAAACAAGTTTAAAACATGAAAATGAAAAGGTAAGCCTGGATATTTCTTAGTCACTCTAAAATGAAGCTTTTGGGAGGTTTTTGAAATTTCCATGTTTGAAATCCAAAATCACTTCTCTTCATGCTTGACTACATAAGATAGAGTTTAGGGTTAGGGGTAGATACATGATTTTTCTAAGAATTTTTATGCCCATTTGAATCTTGGTCAAATCCTTGGTTTGACCAAGATTTAAACAAGTTTAAAACATGAAAATGAAAAAGTAAGTTTGGATCCTTCTTAATTATTAGTCAATCCAAAATGAAGCTTTTTTGGCAGATTTTTGAAATTTTCATGTATGAAACCCAAAACCAATTCTCTTCATGCATGCTTGACTTTATAAGACAGAGTTTAGAGTTAGAGGGGTATATACATGATTGTCTAGTTTGAATATGTCTAGACTTTGTTTATCAACTTGAATATACTGTACCGTGTCTCCACACAACCCAAAATGCACATATTTTGCAAAGTTTTCATGCGTGAGTACTTGTAACTAGTAAAAATAGAAAGTAAAAATAGGAACCCCATGTATGATGCATACTAAAAAGAACTCTTTCACATTTTTTTTTTTGTATAGAGTATGAGTTTGCTTGGCTTCATACACAAGTGAGTACATGTCATGCAAAAATTAACACGGAATTTAGTTATCATGACCCATTTTTTGGCAGGCATTGTGCATATCGCCTTGAGAAACATCTTTGCGAGCTAGTGTATTAAACGTTTATTCACATATAATCGATTTTTTTACTTTATTAGTGCACACAATGACAGAATCGGCCAAATGTGTATGATTTTTGTGAAGGTGCTAGAAAAACAAGATGCACTACGATGAAACGTGAAATGAGGCAAGGGGAGGGATAGTGAAGATGTGGGAGAGAGGAACCGCAAGGTAATTAAATTGGGGCCAAAACAATTCCAACTTCCTAGGCATTGACCAACTTTGCCCTACCTTAACCCAACGTGGCAGTGAACCCGAGATATTTTTATTATAAGCAACAACTTCCTCTTACTCCTCTCCTCCGAAATGGTAACCTCTCCAGCTTAAGTGATCAAATGTACATATCTATGGCCTTCCGATTTGGCTCTGGTCGCCGCGCGCGTAGTCCTACCACCGATGAGGAAGCGGAGCATCAGCGCCGCGTTCGCTTCGTCCATCGCGCACCAAGGCATAACCCGCCCGCTCTGCACTGGCCGGTTGTTCAGCCCACGGCGGCAGCGCTGGCCGTGGAGCCCCTCGCCAGCCGCTTCTCGTGCGGGCCGATGGATGTAGAGGAAGGGAGCTTCCACGCATCCCCGCATGTGACGCCCGCTCGGCCCTGGCCGGCTTTTCCGCCCACGCATGCCGCATGGTTTTCTTTGCCAGCAGGTGAGATCGCCTTCCCGACCGGCGCGAACGATGCGGAGGCAGGGAGCTCCCGTGGCCAGCCGCCTAATCCGACCGCACTTCAGGCGGTGCCTGCCGTGGAGCCAGGCCGTTCTTTCGAAGCGCATCACGGCGACGCCCTTTGCAGGAGCAACACCGCCAAGGAGCTCGTATATAACGTGATGTTTCCGGCACTCTATAGATTCCGGGATGCTCTGCAAGCTTTCGTGCAAGCTAAGAATGCGGCGGCGGAAAATCCCAGGGACGCAACATTGCAGCGGCGCGCCGATGAGGCTAAGGTGGCGCACGCCTTCCACCAGGTGTGCCTCGACAGGCTTAACATCCAGCACGGCTTCGTGCAACCGCCAAACGCCACTCCAGCTAAGATCCAAAAATAGAACAATCCAATTTCTAGTAATGTAGGAGTACTTTATTAGTGCACAAACCTGGCGAAATAAAAGATGTGTTCTTTGTGTGTAAAGGGCTACCAAAACAAGGTGCACATAGCACACTGCAACAATTTCAGTATCATAAGTAGTAGACCCTTTTTCACGGTGGCTATCTTGTAGGCTTGAGGATTTGTGTCAATTTGCTGCTATACATGGTTCTATTTTTCAGCTTGGGACGATTAAACTCAATTGCCATAATTTCAATATAATAAGTAGTATATCTGCTGTGGGGCTTCTTTGATTCATATGAATTGTGTAGGCATTATGTAGGATTATTCCTACACTACTTGTTTGATTCGTAGGAACATGTTCTATATGAATCTTGTAGTGCAAATCCTAAAGTAAAAGAACATTCTATATATGTTATATTGGGTACGACATGTTTGGTATTTTTCCTAGGTAGTACTAGATCAGGTCACTTACTTGTGGTTCACATGCGTGAAGGTCGCACACTTCAGTACAAGTTACGGTGCAGTAAGGAAGCAAAACCCCAGCAACCAAAAAATAGAGAAGACCCCTGTTTCAAAAAAAAAAATAGAGAAAACGGGGAGCATCCAGACTCACACACACACTCTCTCTAATTTATCCACCTCCGCCAGTTACCTTGTTTGCACTGACAGTCTTCTTCCATTCCTCTCAAGATATCCATTGCTTTTTCCCTGATGTCAGCAATTTATGGGCAGAAACGCGTAGCGTACTCTCCTTTATCCGCCCATATCACCAAGGATTTTGGCTGAGCCGCCGTCTTCCTTGCCAGCGCCCGCAGGCGATGCCGGAAATTAAATCCTTCAAAGAGTCCTAGGATTCGTCTTCCAACCTGTTGAGATGCGCCCAGGGAGCTGGTCGTCAGTTGCCATAGCGGCAGTGGTGGGTGGTTGGCCGTCGCCAGCGGCGGCGCCATTTTAGGAGTCTATGCTGAAGCGGTATTTTGGTTGATAAACCTTTGGCCATGTGACTGGTGCTTCTTGTGTTACCGATACCACTTTTGCTCAGCCGCGTCTTATGTCAGACTATAGAAATCGATTTCCTACTATGTACTGAACCGGGTTTCAGAGAAGGTTAGGAACCGTTTTTTCACGCATAGTGGCTGGTCTTAGCTGCAATGACTCGCCGCGATCGTCATAAACACATTTTTTGCCAGCGGCGTAAGTGGGTGCGTGCCGCATCGTTGTGGCCCGTTGCCACCATCACGTTCTAAGCTCTAAGTTGATCTGATGGTATTTGTGTCTTTTATGTATTGTGCACGGCGCAAATTGTGTCTGTAGTGGCTGAAGACTACAAGCACCTTTGGTTTTCACCTTTTCTAATTTTCAGCTAGATGAAAACTCAATTCGCTTCAAGTCAGATCTTTGTCCGCTCATTTCTATGCGTCACAAATCTTGGCGTACATTTTTCCCCGTCCGAGAGTTGTATGGTTTTTATTCACGTTTTCTATTTGTTGGTTCTCTATTGTTGTGTGGATTTTTAGTTCCCGGTCCATTTTTTGAGTTTAGGGTCCATGTTGCTTTGTCATCAGGTCGGATGAGGGATGTGTGTGTGTGTGAGTAGGCGGGACGAGTCCGATTGAGGACAATCTGTTACAACGATCTACCACTGTTTCGAGGAGGACGCAGGAGGTTCCATCGCCGGCTGCACGGGTAAGTTTCGTTTTCGTTAGGTCGTCGAGGCGCTCTATGTGTGCCTCTCGCATTGTATACTTGTAGGATTGTGCGCGGATTTGGGTGTATATGGTGCTTGTTCTTAGGTGGGGAGGGAACGGGAATTCTAGATTGGGGAAATTTTTCGTGTGGTGATCCTCGTCTATTATTTTGTTCCCCCAACTTTGTCTAGTGTTTTTAGCCATCCCTTGATTCAAACCTGACTTCATTAACTTGGCATCCAGTAAGATCATGGTGTTTTTGTTGCTGCTATTAATAATATGGCCTTTTAGTTGCTTGTTTGATGGTCTGGACATAAGGGAGAGCAGTTTTAGTCCGAGAGGTGGCTTCTGAATTTGTGCTTTAGTTGCTAGTTTCAGGACAAGACAGAAGGAAGAGTAGATTTAATCTAGCTACAGATGGCTTCTGAATTTCTGATGTTGTGTATCAAAGTGCTTAGTCTCACAGTAGGTGCTGAGTGCATATTCAGTTTGTCACTGTTTCAATGTCCCAACACATTTATCTATTTGCTTTTCCTTCTAGCAAGTGATGTTTCCCTGACATGTAAGGAGATCTACTATTTGTCCTAGGAGTTCATTATTGCACGGTCTATGGGACCTTCTATTTGTCATGAGCTTAGTGACTTAGTCTGATTTTTTTAAGTAGTCTGTAAGATTTCGCTGATTTACTAAAAAAAAGCCTAGTCGTAGATTACTAGCTGTGGCGCACCACTTTACGCCACAAAATGATGCTCCACTAGAAGGCAAGTTAGCAGTAGTGCACCGACCCAGTAGTGCGCCGCTACTAAAGATCTGCCGTGGTCCAGACATTGCCCAAGCTTACCGGTGGCGCACCCCTTGCTAGTGCACCACTGCTATCTGAGGTAGCAGTGGCGCACCTCTACATGGTGCGCCATTTCTATTTATAGGGGGTGATGGAAACGCTTGGGTGCGTGATAACCCACAAGTATAGGGGATCGCAACAGTCTTCGAGGGAAGTAAAACCCAAATTTATTGATTTGACACAAGGGGAGGTAAAGAATACTTATAAGCCTTAACAACTGAGTTGTCAATTCAGCTGCACCTGTAAAAGCACTAGTAACAGGGGTGATGTGAAAGCAGCAGTAATATGAGAGCAGTAGTAACAGTAACACAACAGCAGTAATAGTAACACAGAGGCAATGGCAGCAGAAAATAGTTGATACTACTTCCAATAACATGTAGAACGAGTATATGATGATGAGAGATGGACCGGGGTTCCCAGCTATCTACACTAGTGGTAACTCTCCAATAACAAGTGTTGGGTGAAAAAATTACAGTTGGGCAATTGATAGGATTGAAATAGCATTAAGACAGAACATCAAGATTATTAATCATGTAGGCATGTTTTCCATATATAGTCATACGTGCTCGCAATGAGAAACTTGTACAACATATTTTGTCCAACCAGCCGGTGGCAGCCGGGCCTCTAGGGAATCTACTGGCAATTAAGGTACTCATTTTAATAGAGCACCGGAGCAAAGCATTAACACTTGGTGAAAACATGTGATCCTCATACCTAAGCCTTCCCCTCCAGTTATCCCAGTTGCTGTCACTTTGGGGCCTCGGGTTCCGGACATAGACATATGCAAACAACTTGTAGATACAATGTAAGCAATAAGTATAGAGCTTAAATCTAAGATCATGCCACTCGGGCCCTAGTGACAAGCATTAAACACAACAAGATTGCAGCAACAATAACTTCATAAACTTTATAGTAACAATCCATCGGATCCCAACAAACACAACACCGATTACATCAGATGAATCTCAATCATGTAAGGCAGCTCATGAGATCATTGTATTGAAGTACATGGGGAAGAGAGTACCAACTAGCTACAGCTAGAACCCGTAGTCCATGGGGGAACTACTCACGGAGCATGATGGAGGCGGTGGCGTCGATGGAGATGGCTTCCGGGGGCACTTCCCCGTCCCGGCGGCGTGCCGGAACAGAGTTTCGCGATGGCGGCGGCGCCCCTGGAGTCTTTCTGGAGTTTCGTCAATTGGTATCGCGTTTTTAGGTCGAAAGGGGTCTTATAGGCGAAGAGGCGGCGCAGGGAGGTGCCTGGGGCCTCCTCACCATAGGCTGGCGCGGCCAGGCCTGGGGCCGCGCCGCCTTATGGTGTGGTGGCCCTCTGGCCCGCCTCCGACTCTCCTTCGGTGTTCTGGGGTCTTCCGGGAAAAATAAGACACTCGGTCTTTGTTTCGTCGAATTCCGAGAATATTGCCCGAACAGCCTTTCTGGAACTAAAAACAGCAAAAAACAGGAACTGGCACTTCGGCATCTTGTTAATAGGTTTGTTCCGGAAAACGCATAAAAACATTATAAAGTGCGAGCAAAACATGTAGGTATTGTCATAAAACAAGCATGGAACATCAGAAATTATAGGTACGTTGGAGACGTATCAAGCATCCCCAAGCTTAGTTCCTGCTCGCCCTCGAGTAGGTAAACGATAAAAAGAATAATTTCTGTAGTGACATGCTACTTACATAACCTTGATCATACTATTATAAAGCATATGAGATGAATGTAGTGACTCAAGGCAATGATCTATAGTTGCTAACAAATAGATAACATATAGCAAAACTTTTCATTAATAGTACTTTCAAAACAAGCATCAAAAGTCTTGCATAAGAGTTAACTCATAAAGCAATAAATTCAAAGTAAAAGCATTGAAGCAACATAGAGGAAGATTTAAGTTTCAGCAATTACTTTCAACTTTCAACATGCATATCTCATGGATAATTGTCAATACAGAGTAATATGATGAATGCAAATAAGCAAGTATGTAAGAATCAATGCACAGTTGACACAAGTGTTTACTTCTAAGATGGAAGGAAGTAGGTAAACTGACTCAACATAAAGTAAAAGAAAGGCCCTTCGCATAGGGAAGCAGAGATTAAATCATGTGCTAGAGCTTTTTAAGTTTTGAAATCATATAGAGAGCATAAAAGTAAAGTTTTGAGAGGTGTTTGTTGTTGTCAACGAATGGTAGTGGGCACTCTAACCCCCTCATCAAACAGACTTTCAAAGAGCGGCTCCCATGAAGGACGTTATCTCTACCAGCAAGGTAGATCATCCCTCTTCTCTTTTGTTTACACATGTACTTTAGTTTTATTTATGGTTGACACTCCTCCCAACCTTTTTCTTACACAAGCCATGGCTAACCGAATCCTCGGGTGCCTTCCAACATTCACATACCATGAAGGAGTGTCTATTTGCAAAATTAAGTTGCTTACTGATGAATCAGGGCAAAACATGTGAAGATAATTATTAATGAAAGTTAATTAATTGGGGCTAGGAACCCCGCTGCCAGCTCTTTTTGCAAAATTATTTGATAAGCGGATGAAGCCACTAGTCCATTGGTGAAAGCTGCCCAACAAGATTGAAAGATAAAACACCACATACTTCCTCATGAGCTATAAAACATTGACACAAATAAGGAGATAATAAGTTTTGAATTGTTTAAAGGTAGCACATGAAGTATTTACTTGGAATGGCAGAAAATACCACATAGTAGATAGGTATGGTGGACACACATGGCATAGGGGTTTTGGCTCAAGGTTTTGGATGCACGAGAAGCATTCCCTCTCAGTACAAGGCTTTGGCTAGCAAGGTTGTTTGAAGCAAACACAAGTATGAACCGGTACAACAAAACTTACATAAGAACATATTGCAAGCATTATAAGACTCTACACTGTCTTCCTTGTTGCTCAAACACTTTTACCAGAAAATATCTAGACCTTAGAGAGACCAATCATGCAAACCAATTTCAACAAGCTCTACGGTAGTTTTCCACTAATAGGTTTAAACTACATGATGCAAGAGCTTAAACTTGATCTACTTGAGAGCTCAAAACAATTGCCAAGTATCAAATCATCCAAGACAATATGAAGCATTTTCTGTTTTCAACCAAATAACAATAAGTGCAATAGCTTCCAACTTTTGTCATGAACCTTAAAAGTAAAACGAAGAACACCAGTGTTCATATGAAAAAGTGGAGCGTGTCTCTCTCCCACACAAGGATTGCTAGGATCTGATCTTATTCAAACAAAAACAAAAATAAAAACACACAGACGCTCCAAGTAAAGCACATAAGATGTGACCGAATAAAAATATAGTTTCACTAGAGGTGACTTGATAAGTTGTTGATGAAGAAGGGGATGCCTTGGGCATCCCCAAGCTTAGACGCTTGAGTCTTCTTGAAATATGCAGGGATGAACCACGGGGGCATCCCCAAGCTTAGACTTTTCACTCTTCTTGATCATATATCATCCTCCTCTCTTGACCCTTGAAAACTTCCTTCACACCAAACTTCTCATAAACTTCATTAGAGGGGTTAGTACTCAAAAAACTTTAATCCACTTTAGTCCCGTAGTGACACATTGCAAGAACTCAATAAAACATTAGCTACAGCTCTCCACGTCTAGAAAGCGTCACTTAAAGTCCACAAGAGACAATGCAAAAAACAGAGACAGAATCTGTCAAAACAGAACAGCCAGTAAAGACGAATTTTAAGAGGTACATCCGTTGCTCCAATCAGAAAACTCAAAACTAATGAAAGTTGCGTACATATCTGAGGAACACTCTCGTAAATTGGCAGATTTTTCTGAGTTACCTACAGAGAATCCTACCCAAATTCGTGACAGCAAGAAATCTGTTTCTGCGCAGTAATCCAAATCTAGTATCAACCTTCTATTAGAGACTTCACTTGGCACAACATTGCAATAAAATAAAGATAAGGAGAGGTTGCTACAGTAGTAACAACTTCCAAGACACAACAAAACAGTAGCAAAATAAAGACATGGGTTATCTCCCAAGAAGTGCTTTCTTTATAGCCATTAAGATGGGCTCAACAATTTTAATGATGCACTCGCAAGAAATAAGAGTTGAAGAAAAAGAGAGCATCAAGAAGAAAATTCAAAACACATTTAAGTCTAACCCACTTCCTATGCATAGGAATCTTGTGTACAAATAAATTCATGAAGAACAAAGTGACAAGCATAAGAAGGTAAAACAAGAGTAACTTCAAAATTTTAAGCATATAGAGAGGTGTTTTGGTACCATGCAAATTTCTACAACCATATTTTCCTCTCTCATAATAATTTTCAGTAGCTTCATGAGCAAACTCAACAACATAACTATCACATACAGCATGCTTTTCATGATCCACAAACACATAATTTTTATCAAGCTCAAAAATAATAGGATTAAAACTTTCAAACCCACTTTTATCAATAATGTAACAAGATGATTGATCAATATCAAAAGATATGGGACTCATAGATAAAGTCAAGAACTCTCCAATCCCATTTTCATTAGTAGTACAATTAATATTATCAAGTAACATAGGACCATCATCTAGAGATTTATCATAAACATTTGCCAGGCAAAACTCTTTAGTACCATGCATTTCGACATCAGGCACAAACAAAGCATTATCATAAGATTTATCAAAATAGCATGGATTATCATGAATAACAGTAGCATAATTATTCTCACAAGTTTTACTCATAGGTACTATTTCAAGAGAATCCACATGAACATAACATTCATCCTCCTTTGGTAAGCATGGAGGACAATCAAATAGTGTAAGAGATAAAGAGTTACTCTCATTAGAAGGTTGGCATGGGTAGCTAATCCATTCTTCCTCCTTTTGTTCATCACTCTCCTCTTCTTTTTCATCCAATGAGCTTTCGGGTTCATCAATTTCCTCCTCTTTTTCATCCAATGAGCTTTCGGGTTCATCAATTTCTTCTTCCACTCGGTTCCTGCAAATTGTGAGTGCATTCTTGTGCATTAATGAGTCTCTCTTTATAATCAATGATATAAGGATTATCACTGTAGCTTTCTATGCAAAAATTAAGGATAGAAGAAACATAATCTTTAAGGTCCTTACAAACAACACAAGTTTCATAATTTTTAGCAATGAAGGATTCGATCTCGAAGCTCCCATAAACAAAACAAATTGTTCTACTTCTTCGAACCCAAAATGAATATAGCTATTCCAATTATAGTTCTTAATTAAAACTTCCTCACTAAAGCCACATTGAAATTTAAGATGTTTAGTATCCTGTTTAGAGCAACAGTTTATATCATGGCGTTTAAGCAAGATTTTAGCAATTGCATTCAATTTTTCTATCACAGCACTCATAACTTTACCCGTTCTTGATTCTCTATAATTATTATACAATTCTATAAGCTCCAAATAGGTTGTAGGTTCTCCCAAATAGGTTGTAGGTTCTCTCATAATAACCGATTTTAATTTTTAGGTTTTTCAAATTTTTATGGATTTTCGGGTATATAGGGAAAATAAAACAAGACAAAAAGAAACTAGACAAAAGTAAACTAAGCACAAATAAACTAGACAGAAATAAACTAAGCACAAATAAACTAGACAAAAGTAAACTAAGCAAAACAAAATAAAAATAAAAAACAGAGAGAGAGGTAGAGTGTACTCCCCAGGTGAACTTATGAGTAGAGCTATGCCTCCCCGGCAACGGCGCTAGAAAATAGTCTTGATAACCCACAAGTATAGGGGATCGCAACAGTCTTCGAGGGAAGTAAAACCCAAATTTATTGATTCGACACAAGGGGATGTAAAGAATACTTATAAGCCTTAATAACTGAGTTGTCAATTCAGCTGCACCTGGAAAAGCACTAGTAACAGGGGTGATGTGAAAGTAGCAGTAATATGAGAGCAGTAGTAATAGTAACATAGCAGCAGTAATAGTAACACAGAGGCAATGGCACCAGAAAATAGTTGATACTACTTCCAATGACATGTAGAACGAGTATATGATGATGAGAGATGGACCGGGGTTCCCAGCTATCTACACTAGTGGTAACTCTCCAATAACAAGTGTTGGGTGAACAAATTACAGTTGGACAATTGATAGGATTGAAATAGCATTAAGACAAAACATCAAGATTATTAATCATGTAGGCATGTTTTCCATATATAGTCATAAGTGCTCGCAATGGGAAACTTGTATAACATCTTTTGTCCAACCAGCCGGTGGCAGCCGGGCCTCTAGGGAATCTACTGGCAATTAAGGTACTCCTTTTAATAGAGCACCGGAGCAAAGCATTAACACTTGGTGAAAACATGTGATCCTCATACCTAAGCCTTCCCCTCCAGTTATCCCAGTTGTTGTCACTCTGGGGCCTCGGGTTCCGGACATAGACATGTGCAAACAACTTGTAGATACAATCTAAGCAATAAGTATAGAGCTTAAATCTAAGATCATGCCACTCGGGCCCTAGTGACAAGCATTAAACACAACAAGATTGCTGTAACATCCCAAATTTCAATAAAAGAGAGAAGCAAATATTCCAGAGATCAAAATTTCAAACCAACAAAAACTTTTCTTTTGCATATAGTACCCTGCATAGGACTTGTGCATTTGAGTGATAGGCCATGATGATTGTTAATATGTGTTTGTGCTATGCTTTAAAACCCTAAGGTGATCATGTGAAGATCACCAACCAAATAAATCAAAAAGAGAAAGAAATCAAATAAAAGAAAAACCCTAAAACCCTCACATATGCTCTATGGCATTTTTATAAATTTTGACCCTAAAACAATTAGGCCTTCACCATTAGTTGAATAATGTTACTAAACACTTTTTACAACTTTTGGAATCAAAGAAACACAAATCAAATGGTTTTCAAATACAAAACTTGCTCACATATGATAATGGCCAAAACTGCCATTTACAATCTGGTCACCACTTTCAGCCCCTGCATTTCGAAATTTTCAAACAAAACTTTGTCAACTCTTCGCACCTCATCCAAGTCAACATCAAGGTGAACACTTTTTGTAAAGATCACCATGCCAAATTCTTTCTTGATCATTAGCTATGCTCAACCAAAGTTGCAACTTTGTATTAAGTGCAACAATCCCACACTTGTCATTTTTGGCAACTCTTTGAATTTGAAAATACCACCACCACACTTCACCACCTCTGGTCATTTCTAACTCATTGAGATGCTCACAACTCAACACTTGCAACCTTGTGAATTGAATCAAATTTCAACAAAATTCACAAATAGCCTCTATGTAACTATTTGACACTATTTCAAATAGTGCTCTAACCTAACCCTAACCACACCATTTGCACCCTACTGGTTCCCTTGTCCCCTCTCTCACTTAAACCCCCACAGCAACCCTAGGGAGGCAAGCCCTAGCTTGCATGGCATGGTCATGCCGGCCATGTCGAGCCTCCTCTCTTCTCCCTTCTTTTGCTCACTGGCCCTGGTGCCCTAGCTCTCTTCTACCTCACCTAGCCACGGCCTTGTCGACGTAGATGCCCTGGCCACGCCGGAGACCGCGCGCCCAGAACGTGCCAGCATGCCGCTCGCGTCGCTCGTGGCGCGCCACAGACGCACACTGGACACGCGCCGCGCGGCCACCTCGAGCATGCCCTGGACCACCTGGTTGCGAGTTGAGCACCTGCGTGACACCGCGACGCCGCCAGACACGCGCGCAGCCCAGACCCGTGCCCGCCGCCGCCGGAGACGGCGACACGATCCCGTGAACGACGCGGCAGACATGGACGCAACGCGACCAAACCAGCCACCGCATGACCGTGATGTTGCCACCTACAGACTCGCCTGGACGAGGAGAATGTCGTAGCACCCTCGCCTAGCCCAACCATTCGCCGGAATCGCCGCGAGCGTGTCGACCTCGCTTCGGACCCGCAGCACCCTTGCGCCTCTATAAATAGAGCACTCCCATGAGCAATCCAAGCACACCACCTTGCTCTCCACCCTCCACTGCCTCTCCTCCACCCCGTAGCTACCCCGATTGTCGCCGGAGCTGCTCCAATTTGAAGACCGGAGCCCGCCAGTACCTCATCTCGCCGCCGTCGATTGGAGCCGTTCCAGAAGGAGCCGCCGGTGCCAGGAGCTTCCTCATCGACCACATCTACCCCGAGCACACTGCCAGCCACCGCGGGAGCCCTGGTTAGCCCTCCGACCCCCTAGCGCCGCCGTGCCCGTAACCATTTCTCGCCGGAGAAGACGACGCACCAGCGCCGTCCGATCTTGCTCTAATCCAATGCCTGTTAGCCCCCGTACCGATTCGGGTTTTGAATAGAGGCTGACGAGTGGCCCCCACTTTGTCAGGCGGCCCACTCGCACGAGTTGCGCTGCTGGGCCGTTTTTCCCTTTTTCAAACCATTTCGGCCCAACTCAGTTTCCCGCCGGCCCTTTTATTTAAATTAGATTTAATTCAAATCCTTTTCAAATCAATACTGCCCAAACTTTGAAAATCCATAGATTCAATTTGGATTAACCAAATTCAATGAATTTTATATGGTTGGAAAGCTAGTAAAAAGATCTACAAAATGGCACTGGTCCGATGACCAGATTTGTTGTAGAAATAATGTGGCAAAAAGAACAAGCCAGGGACTTTTGCACATTCAAATAAATCTTAAAAATCAACCAAAATAGATAATAAGTTGATTCCAACTCCAATAGCTCACATTTGACTTACACTAATTGTTTCTGCAAGAAAATGGTGTGGTCACTTTGCATGATCATGCCCTAGTTTAATTAGTGGACAATATGGCTATTTTCTCTAAGTGATATTGTCCAAAACTATTATGCAAATTATATGAGGTGTTATACTTCATTTAAATCTTGTCCCAAATGAATTCATGTGATGTTTGGACCCCTGGCCAAACTCACCTATATGAAATACTTGGAGATTTAAATCATGTGTAGGATTGATAAATAGTATGAGGTGGTCTACCTCATTTAAATCATTTTCTCAAATGATGATAATGAATGGTTGACTTAGGTCAATACAAATTCATGTATGATTGTTTGAGAAATTAAATCTTAAAAAGATTTCAATGAGAGGAAATTATTTCTCAAGAACAACATGGAAACTATCATTTACATATGTCATAAGAGGAAATTATTTTTCCTCAAGCAACACAACCAATGCACCTTAATTGAATTACTTGTGTGCTTAGAATAGTGGTGTGCATTTATGTGATGTTTGGAATAGCCATTGAATTAGTGAGTGATTATACTCGTATTCAAATTTAGACGCTAGCACCGGAGAATACCAAGAGGAGGAGGGATTCTACCAAGAGGAGGAGGAGGAGCCCCTTGAGAACTATCAAGGCAAGCTAATATTCTTGCAAAGTGCAAAGCCCCTTGGGGCATGGCACCATGATTCTTACCTTTCTTACCATAAGCCTATTCCAAGTTTCTACCTTACAAGTTTTTACTTGTTTATTTAAAGAGTTGCTTTTATAGTTAACTTTGGTCAATGTTAAAGAAGGTTACTAGAGTAGCAAAGTGAGTCTCAAACTAGCCAAGCAAGATTAGCACCCCTCATGATTAGTGCTAGTGCTAAATATTAAAACTTGACTACTCTAGATGGGAGCATATGAATTTAAACAAGTTTGAAACCTTGGAATGATGAAGTCATTCCATTGAATGATTTTTGAAGGTGAATATGACCAAGAGAAGATGGTGATTTTTGATATAAAACTGATATTGGTTTGAATGCGATACCTTTCCAATATTGAGTACCCCCACAATACCTGATTATGGGTAGGGCTTAACTCGGAAGTTTATGCATCTTAGTATGGGTTCCCTCCGAACACACATCATAGGGGTTATGCCGAGGCTGCCTCCGTTGTTGAGAAATGATGTGGATTGAGGTGAATTGTACGGCCAAGCCCCGTGCAGTTCCCAGTGTTGACGAGTTGGTCTTCACTGGGAGGCCAAGCTCATGGGGAGAGGTGCTCATACTAGGATTTGTAAGTGAAAGGTTATGGTTGATGATCCGCGTATCGTGTTACGATGATTCGGGGATATCCCGACGGATGAAATCAAATGTTGTGGCACAAGTGTGCAACCTCTCGCAGAGTGTAAATCTATTCGAATAGCCGCGTCCACGGTTACGGACGGTTGGAAAGGCCATACTGTGTCCAATGTCAAATCTTTTGAAAATGTTGGTGAAATGAATGGTGAATTGGTGACTTGACTTTGAATCGCAACAATGTTGTGGGAATGACACTAATGCTCCCACTTGAGTTAGTCTAGCACTTGAATAAGTTTTCTCAAATACTTATGAACCAAAATTGGCTTTATGCAAATAAACTAGAGCTTAGCACCCTGATACGTCTCCGACGTATCGATAATTTCTTATGTTCTATGCCATATTATTGATGATACCTACATGTTTTATGCACACTTTATGTCATATTCGTGCATTTTCTGGAACTAACCTATTAACAAGATGCCGAAGTGCCGCTTCCGTTTTCTGCTGTTTTTGGTTTCGTAAATCCTAGTAACGAAATATTCTCGGAATTGGACGAAACAAAGACCCGGGGTCCTATTTTTCCACGGAGCTTCCGTAAGACCGGAGAACATTCGAAGTGGGTCCACGAGGTGGCGACACCACGTGGCGGCGCGGCCCGGGGGGCCCGCGCCGCCCTATGGTGTGGCCCCTCGTCCGGCCCCCGGCTCGCCCTTCCGCCTACTTAAAGCCTCCGTCGCGAAACCCCCGAGGCGAAAAACCACGATACGGAAAACCTTATCGAGACGCCGCCGCCGCCGATCCCATCTCGGGGATTCTGGAGATCTCCTCCGGCACCCCGCCGGAGAGGGGATTCATCTCCCGGAGGACTCTACACCGCCATGGTCGCCTCCGGAGTGATGAGTGAGTAGTTCACCCCCGGACTATGGGTCCATAGCAGTAGCTAGATGGTTGTCTTCTCCTCATTGTGCTTCATTGTTGGATCTTGTGAGCTGCCTAACATGATCAAGATCATCTATCTGTAATTCTCTATGTTGTGTTTGTCGGGATCCGATGGATAGAGAATACCATGTCATGTTAATTATCAAGTTATTACATATGTGTTGTTTATGATCTTGCATGCTCTCCGTTATTAGTAGAGGCTTGGCCAAGTTGATACTTTTAACTCCAAGAGGGAGTATTTATGCTCGATAGTGGGTTCATGCCTGCATTGACACCTGGGGGAGTGACAGAAACCCCTAAGGTTGTGTTGTGCTGTTGCCACTAGGGATAAAACATTGGCGCTATGTCCGAGGATGTAGTTGTTGATTACATTACGCACCATACTTAATGCAATTGTCTCTTGTTAGCAACTTAATACTGGAGGGGGTTCGGATGATAACCCGAAGGTGGACTTTTTAGGCATAGATGCAGTTGGATGGCGGTCTATGTACTTTGTCGTAATGCCCAATTAAATCTCACTATACTTATCATGTCATGTATGTGCATTGTTATGCTCTCTCTATTTGTCAATTGCCCGACTGTAATTTGTTCACCCAACATGCTTTTATCTTATGGGAGAGACACCTCTAGTGAACTGTGGACCCCGGTCCATTCTTTAATACTAAAATACAAAACTGCTGCAATACTTGTTTTTACTATTTTCTCTGCAAACAATCATCTTCCACACAATACGGTTAATCCTTTGTTACAGCAAGCCGGTGAGATTGACAACCTCACTGTTTCGTTGGGCAAAGTACTTTGGTTGTGTTGTGCAGGTTCCACGTTGGCGCCGGAATCTCTGGTGTTGCGTCGCACTACATCCCGCCGCCATCAACCTTCAACGTGCTTCTTGGCTCCTCCTGGTTCGATAAACCTTGGTTTCTTTCTCGAGGGAAAACTTGCCGCTGTGCGCATCATACCTTCCTCTTGGGGTTGCCCAACGAACGTGTGAAATACATGCCATCAAGCTCTTTTTCCGGCGCCGTTGCCGGGGAGATCAAGACACGCCGCAAGGGGAGTCTCCACTTCTCAATCTCTTTACTTTGTTTTTGTCTTGCTTAGTTTTATTTACTACTTTGTTTGCTGCATTATATCAAAACACAAAAAAATTAGTTGCTAGCTTTACTTTATTTACTGTCTTGTTTGCTATATCAAAAACACAAAAAAAAATTAGTTTACTTGCATTTACTTTATCTAGATTGTTTTACTACTACTAAAATGAGTAATCCTGAAGTTGAAGTTCGTTCATTTAAGCAACAAGGAGGATAATGTTTAAAAGATGCTTGGTATAGAATTAGTGATGCCCATAATAGGTGCACTAAGAAACACTCCACCACTATCCTACTCAGGAATTTTTATGTTGGTATCTCTAGTCGGAATAGATATGTTCTTGATTGTCTCGCGGGAGATAATTTCCTAGGCGCTCCCGCTTTAGAAGCTAGCTGCATCATTGAGAGTTTATTTGGAACACCACCTGTTAATGAAACTAAAATTGAAACCTCCCTTGAGGATGTTATGAAAAAATTGGAAACCATAGAGAAAAATCTTCCGAGTGTTGAAACTAAGTTGGAGATATTACTTGATAAAACTGATGAACTTGATAAATCCCTAGGAGGAATTGATGAAAGAATTAGTGTCCTAGGAACTTGTGTTGACCATGATAATCAAATTAATAGGATTGGCGAACTTGAAAAAGCTATGGGAACCTTGGGTTCAACCTTTTCATCTTTACAGTTTAGAGAGAAAGTTTATGTGGGAAAGGAGCAAAAGTTTATGTATGTCTCTAAAGTGCCTAAACAAAAGAAACATTATTATAGGCCTAAAATTGACAAAGCCCCTAGTACCACTGCAAATGGGGGAGCTTATGATATCAATGCTCCATCTCGCGATAACACTTGAGATACACTTTCTACGCCTAGCTGAAAGGCGTTAAAGAAAAGCGCTTATGGGAGACAACCCATGTTTTTACTCCAGTATTTTTGTTTTATATTTGTGTCTTGGAAGTTGTTTACTACTGTAGCAACCTCTCCTTATCTTAGTTTTGAGTTTTGTTGTGCCAAGTAAAGTCTTTGATAGAAAAGTAAGTACTAGATTTGGATTACTGCGCAGTTCCAGATTTCTTTGTGTCACGAATCTGAACCGCCAATTTACGAGCATGATCCTCAGATATGTACGCAACTTTCATTCAATTTGAGCATTTTCGTTTGAGCAAGTCTGGTGGCCTAATAAAATCCATCTTTACGGACTGTTCTGTTTTGACAGATTCTGTCTTTTATTTCGCATTGCCTCTTTTGCTATGTTGGCTGAATTTCTTTGATCCACTAATGTCCAGTAGCTTTATGCAATGTCCGGAAGTGTTAAGAATGATTGTGTCACCTCTGAACATGTGAATTTTTATTATGCACTAACCCTCTAATGAGTTGTTTCGAGTTTGGTGTGGAGGAAGTTTTCAAGGATCAAGAGAGGAGTATGATGCAATATGATCAAGGAGAGTGAAAGCTCTAAGCTTGGGGATGCCCCGGTGGTTCACCCCTGCATATTCTAAGAAGACTCAAGCGTCTAAGCTTGGGGATGCCCAAGGCATCCCCTTCTTCATCGACAACATTATCAGGTTCCTCCCCTGAAACTATATTTTTATTCCGTCACATCTTATGTACTTTGCTTGGAGCGTCGGTTTGTTTTTTTTGTTTTTTGTTTTGTTTGAATAAAATGGATCCTAGCATTCACTTTATGGGAGAGAGACACGCTCCGCTGTAGCATATGGACAAATATGTCCTTAGGCTCTACTCATAGTATTCATGGCGAAGTTCTTCTTCGTTAAATTGTTATATGGTTGGAATTGGAAAATGATACATGTAGTAAATTGCTATAATGTCTTGGATAATTTGATACTTGGCAATTTTTGTGCTCATGTTTAAGCCCTTGCATCATATACTTTGCACCCATTAATGAAGAAATACTTAGAGCTTGCTAATTTGGTTTGCATATTTGGTTTCTCTAGAGTCTAGATAACATCTAGTATTGAGTTTTGAACAACAAGGAAGACGGTATGGAGTCTTATAATGTTTACCATATGTCTTTTATGTGAGTTTTGCTGTACCGTTCATCCTTGTGTTTGTTTCAAATAACCTTGCTAGCCTAAACCTTGTATCGAGAGGGAATACTTCTCATGCATCCAAAATCCTTGAGCCAACCACTATGCCATTTGTGTCCACCATACCTACCTACTACATGGTATTTATCCGCCATTCCAAAGTAAATTGCTTGAGTGCTACCTTTAAAATTCCATCATTCACCTTTGCAATATATAGCTCATGGGACAAATAGCTTAAAAACTATTGTGGTATTGAATATGTACTTATGCACTTTATCTCTTATTAAGTTGCTTGAGCGATAACCATGTTTCTGGGGACGCCATCAACTATTCTTTGTTGGATATCATGTGAGTTGCTATGCATGTCCGTCTTGTCTGAAGTAAGAGAGATCTACCACCTTCATGGTTGGAGCATGCATATTGTTAGAGAAGAACTTTGGGCCGCTAACTAAAGCCATGATTCATGGTGGAAGTTTCAGTTTGGACATATATCCTCAATCTCGTAAGAGAATAATAATTGTTGCCACATGCTTATGCATTTAAGAGGAGTCCATTATCTGTTGTCCATGTTGTCCCGGTATGGATGTCTAAGTTGAGAATAATCAAAAGCGAGAAATCCAAAATGCGAGCTTTCTCCTTAGACCTTTGTACGAGGCGGCATGGAGGTACCCCATTGTGACACTTGGTTAAAACATGTGCATTGCAAAGATCCGGTAGTCCAAGTTAATTAGGACAAGGTGCGGGCACTATTAGTATACTATGCATGAGACTTGCAACTTGTAAGATATAATTTACATAACTCATATGCTTTATTACTACCGTTGACAAAATTGTTTCATGTTTTCAAAATAAAAGCTCTAGCACAAATATAGCAATCGATGCTTTCCTCTTTGAAGGACCATTCTCTTTACTTTTATGTTGAGTCAGTTCACCTATTTCTCTCCACCTCAAGAAGCAAACACTTGTGTGAACTGTGCATTGATTCCTACATACTTGCATATTGTACTTGTTATATTACTCTATGTTGACAATATCCATAAGATATACATGTTACAAGTTGAAAGCAACCGCTGAAACTTAATCTTCCTTTATGTTGCTTCAATACCTTTACTTTGATTTATTGCTTTATGAGTTAACTCTTATGAGAGACTTATTAATACTTGTCTTGAAGTACTATTCATGAAAAGTCTTTGCTTTATGATTCACTTGTTTACTCATGTCATTACCATTGTTTTGATCGCTGCATCCACTACATATGTTTACAAATAGTATGATCAAGGTTATGATGGCATATCACTTCAGAAATTATCTTTGTTATCGTTTTACCTGCTCGGGACGAGCAGAACTAAGCTTGGGGATGCTTGATACGTCTCCGACGTATCGATAATTTCTTATGTTCTATGCCATATTATTAATGATACCTACATGTTTTATGCACACTTTATGTCATATTCGTGCATTTTCTTGAACTAACCTATTAACAAGATGCCGAAGTGCCAGTTCCTATTTTCTGCTGTTTTTGGTTTCGTAAATCCTAGTAACGAAATATTCTCGGAATTGGACGAAACAAAGACCCGGGGTCCTATTTTTCCACGGAGCTTCCGGAAGACCGGAGAACATTCGAAGTGGGGCCACGAGGTGGCGACACCACGTGGCGGCGCGGCCCGGGGGGACCCGCGCCGCCCTATGGTGTGGCCCCCTCGTCCGGCCCCCGACTCGCCCCTTCCGCCTACTTAAAGCCTCCGTCGCGAAACCCCCGAGGCGAAAAACCACGATACGGAAAACCTTACCGAGACGCCGCCGCCGCCGATCCCATCTCGGGGGATTCTGGAGATCTCCTCCGGCACCCCGCCGGAGAGGGGATTCATCTCCCGGAGGACTCTACACCGCCATGGTCGCCTCCGGAGTGATGAGTGAGTAGTTCACCCCCGGACTATGGGTCCATAGCAGTAGCTAGATGGTTGTCTTCTCCTCATTGTGCTTCATTGTTGGATCTTGTGAGCTGCCTAACATGATCAAGATCATCTATCTCGTAATTCTCTATGTTGTGTTTGTCGGGATCCGATGGATAGAGAATACCATGTCATGTTAATTATCAAGTTATTACATATGTGTTGTTTATGATCTTGCATGCTCTCCGTTATTAGTAGAGGCTCTGGCCAAGTTGATACTTTTAACTCCAAGAGGGAGTATTTATGCTCGATAGTGGGTTCATGCCCGCATTGACACCCAGGGGAGTGACGGAAACCCCTAAGGTTGTGTTGTGCTCTGTTGCCACTAGGGATAAAAAATTGGCGCTATGTCCGAGGATGTAGTTGTTGATTACATTACGCACCATACTTAATGCAATTGTCTCGTTGTTAGCAACTTAATACTTGGAGGGGGTTCGGATGATAACCTCGAAGGTGGACTTTTTAGGCATAGATGCGGTTGGATGACGGTCTATGTACTTTGTCGTAATGCCCAATTAAATCTCACTATACTTATCATGTCATGTATGTGCATTGTTATGCTCTCTCTATTTGTCAATTGCCCGACTGTAATTTGTTCACCCAACATGCTTTTATCTTATGGGAGAGACACCTCTAGTGAACTCGTGGACCCCGGTCCATTCTTTAATACTGAAATACAAAACTCGCTGCAATACTTGTTTTTACTATTTTCTCTGCAAACAATCATCTTCCACACAATACGGTTAATCCTTTGTTACAGACAAGCCGGTGAGATTGACAACCTCACCGTTTCGTTGGGGCAAAGTACTTTGGTTGTGTTGTGCAGGTTCCACGTTGGCGCCGGAATCTCCGGTGTTGCGCCGCACTACATCCCGCCGCCATCAACCTTCAACGTGCTTCTTGGCTCCTCCTGGTTCGATAAACCTTGGTTTCTTTCTGAGGGAAAACTTGCTGCTGTGCGCATCATACCTTCCTCTTGGGGTTGCCCAACGAACGTGTGAAATACACGCCATCACACCCCCTTACTAGAAATGTCTAGCACTTACACTAGTATTAGTTTGCAAGTACTTGAAGTACTTACGGCTTTGTCCCTGGCTATTCAAATGGCCAGAGTATGAAGATGAACAGAACTACCACGGAGATGACCAGCAGGACGCCTACGACAACTAGGAGTCTTCCAACGTCAAGCGTTGGCCTGTGGACTAGAGAGTCCTTGTATCTTACGCTTCCGCTATGAACTTGTGTTTGTTCGTTGATCAATAGATCAACTATTTGTGTAATATGGATCATGTGATTCAAGTTGTAAGACAATATGGTTTGTAATAAATGATGACTATGATATTCAGCTATTATGCCTCGCAACAACAATATTCCCGGGATTGCGATGAATGACATAATAGGCATCCGGACTTAAAAATCCGGGTGTTGACAAGTTGGTATCAGAGCCATTGTTTGACCTTAGAAGACCCTAGTTAGAATGGACGTTCATAAAAACTTAACTTTGAAATCAAACCAAGAGGATATTTATGAAAATCTATTTATATTCTTGCCTTTGAGCCTTTTTCGAAATTTGAATCATGCTATTTCTTATTCGAATCTACTTAAAATTTTGCCACACTTGTTCACTCTCTAACTTACTTATCCAATTCGCTTTTAGATGGAGCCGAATGAACCCGTCAACACGAAGTTCTATCAGCTTGGGAACGGTGGAAGCCTCGTGTTCGAGCATGACCTCACTGCTGTCTTCGCCTTTCTTGGGCGCCTTCACCCTGAGTTCCACGGGATTCAGGTGAACGATCAGCCCGGTGGCGAACTGCAGTGGATCATCACTGCAGATCTGAGAGGCACGATGGAGTCTCCCAACACGAAGAGGATCCTGTTCTCTTTCCGTGAGAGCAACTGGCTAGATGGACTTGCACGTGCCCTTTAGGAGGCACTTGCTCGTCTTTGTGGCCAGAATGTGGTACGCCTGCTTGCGTCCCGCTTCGCTCACCTAGTGAGGCGTGATGCCTCAGGAGTGCCCATGACTCTGCAGTCCCACCCGGAGCTGAGGCACCACGCCGAGCACCTAGACTTCATGTTGTATCACACGCAGCAGGATCTAGACAACGCTCGGGCGTACGCCAACCAGACGCACCTCGCTCTGTCAACCCATGCGGACGCCATCAAGATGCTCTCCAAGGATCGCAACAAGCTTCACCTGCAGCGTGCGAAGAGGGATGCGACGATCAAGCGCCTTCGCGCCAAGATCGCATCTTTGGAGGCCACCGTCCAGGACCAGGAGGACCAGCTGAGGGATATGGAGGAGGATGACGAAGGTATCGACCTTCAGGGAGGAGGAGCCTTCCTGAGTGACGACGACGACTTCGAGGAGGACGAGTTCACTGAGGAGGAGGACTACGCTTTCCTGGAGCCGGGACCTGACGATGTCGTTCCGATCGATGTTGAGGACGAGGGTAGTAACACTTGAGCACTGATGTAGGTGTGAGTTGTATCCCGTCCCTTGTATCGTAGCATGTTGAATGGTTCTTAAAACCATGGGAAGTGTTAAGTGTCAAGTGTTAGTTTGTAATGTGTGTTGAATGAATGAATGAATGTTGTGTTTGTCATGAAAAGACTTCAAGTTTCAAATTTATGAACTAACTCAAAATAAACCATAGAAATTTCCCTCTTATCTCATTATCTTCTCTATGATCAGATGGCCCCTCCCAATCGCAACAACAACGATGCGATGATGCAACTGCTGCAAACCCTGCTTGCTGACAGGGAGACGAAAGAGCTGAACGCCAAGCCAACATCGCAGCCTTGCGGAACCTTGCCAATCAAGGCCATGGAAACCATGACCACCCCGGTTCAAAGCTCAAGAACTTTCGTAACACCAACCCTCCGGTGTTTAGCAAGACGGAAGAACCCCTTGACGCCGATGACTGGCTCCAGACTATGGAGAATAACTTGGAAGTAGCCGGAGTGGAAGCTAATGAGATGGTGCTGTTTGCAACCCACTATCTTGCCGGACCAGCCCGAGCCTGGTGGACTAGCACCCGTGCCATGAACGGAGGTCAGTTCATGACTTGGGCAGATTTCAAGATCAAGTTCAGCAAGTACCATGTACCCCCGGGTCTTATCAAGAAGATGAGGGATGAGTTCCGTGAACTAAAGCAGGGTCGCATGACGGTGGTAGAATACCGCGACAGGTTCCTTACCCTGTCGAGGTACGCCCCCGATGAGACCGACACCACCGCGAAGAGGCAGGAGCGATTCCTGAACGGACCGCATGATGAGATGCGGATCGTCCTCGTCAACATCCCCTTCGCCGACCTTGAAGCCCTTGTCGACTCCGCCATCCAGATGGAGGGCAAGCTGAACCAAGCCAATGAAAACCGCAAACGCCGCATGATGCATCAGAGTGGGCCTAGCAATGCCCCGAAGTATCGCCCCAGCTCAAGCGGAGGTTTCACTCCGAGAAACAACAACAAGCCACAGATGCAGAACTCGCGCCCCGGTTATCAGAACCGGAGTGGAGGAAACCCCAGGCCAGGAGGCCACAACAACAACAGCAACTACAACAACAACAACTACAACCGCGCTCCGCCTAGAGCCCCCAACAACAACAACAACAACACCAACACCAACACCGCTCCAAGGACCGGAAGCAACGCCATCCCCGTCGCCTCCAAGGACAAGTCCACCATCACTTGTTATGAGTGTGGTGTAGTGGGGCACTACTCCAACGAGTGTCCCAAGAGGCTCGCCAAGCTCGCAGGAAACACCGCTGCACCTGCTCAGCAGCAACGCCGTGTCTCCACCGGCAAGAAGTTCGCCCCCAACAACCCCAATAACCGCAACGGACGTCTCTACCACATGAGCGCCGAAGAAGCCCAGGAAGCACCAGATGTTGTATTGGGTATGTTTTCTGTCAACCACACCCCTGCCAGAGTGTTGTTTGATTCCGGAGCATCTCATTCTTTTGTCACCGAAGACTTTGCATCAACCAGTAAAATTCAACCTCTCAGTTTGAAGCATGTTATGATAGTTCAAATCCCCGGATCAACCACCAAAGCCGGAAAATTTTGCAAAAATGTACCCATCATAATACATGAGGTAGAATTCTATGCCAATCTCATCATTCTGGGAACCAAAGGTTTGGAAGTCGTACTAGGAATGGACTGGATGTCAAAACACCATGGTTTGATAGACTGTGCCAAGAAGGCCATCACCATGACTAGCAGCACCGGTATCCTAGTAGAGCATGTCTCTGAAAAACTACCCAGAAAATTTACCTGTAACCAAAGTGTAGCCAAGCCAACTCTGGATCAAATCAGGGTCGTTTGTCGATACCCTGATGTGTTTCCGGATGATCTACCCGGTATGCCCCCGGATCGGGATATCGAGTTCATCATCGAGTTAATCCCCGGAACCGGACCTATAGCGCAGAGAGCCTATAGCATGAACCCAACAGAGCTTGTGGAGCTGAAGAAACAGATAGATGATATGCTAGCCAAGGGTCTGATTCGACCTAGTGCATCCCCCTGGAGATCACCTGTGTTGTTTGTGGACAAGAAGGATGGTGCCACCCGGTTATGTACGGACTACCGTAAGCTTAACGATGTCACCATCAATAACAAATACCCCCTACCCAAGATAGAAGACCTGTTTGATCAGCTAACCGGAGCCAAAGTTTTCTCAAAGATAGATCTTAGAACTAGTTATCATCAGCTCAAAATTCGAGCCACTGATATTCCGAAGACTGCCTTCACCACCAGATATGGGTTGTATGAGTACAACGTCATGTCATTCGGGTTAACCAATGCCCCCGCTTATTTCATGAACCTCATGAATAAGATCTTCATGAACTTTCTGGACAAGTTTGTCGTTGTCTTCATTGACGACATTCTTATCTACTCCAAGTCCGAAGAGGAACATGAACAGCATTTGGAGACGGTCCTAGAAACCCTTAGACACCACCAGTTGTATGCCAAGTTCAGCAAGTGTGAGTTCTGGCTGAAGGAAGTAGGATTCCTAGGACACATCTTGTCTGCAGGAGGAATTGCCGTAGATCCCGCCAAAATTAAAACTGTTATGGAATGGCAAGCCCCCACCACCCAAACCGAGGTCCGCGCTTTTCTTGGATTAGCCGGATATTACCGCAGATTTGTAGAAGGCTTTTCGAGCATCGTTCGACCAATGACCCAACTGTTGAAGAAGGACAAGAAGTTTGAGTGGACTGATAAATGTGAAGAGAGCTTCCAACAGCTCAAGAGTAGACTGACCTCAGCCCCAATCCTGATCATGCCCGACATCACTAAGCCTTTTGACGTATATTGCGACGCCTCCAAGATTGGTCTTGGATGCGTGCTTATGCAAGAAGGCAAGGTCATATCCTACCTTTCAAGACAGTTGAAGCAACATGAGCAGAATTATCCAACCCATGACCTCGAACTTGCAGCCGTTATCTTAGCCCTGAAAGTTTGGCGTCATTACCTCATGGGTAATCGATGCGAGATCTACTCCGACCACAAGAGCCTGAAATATATCTTCACCCAGAAGGAGCTGAACATGAGGCAGCGCAGATGGATTGAATTGATCAAGGATTACGACATGGAGATTCACTACCACCCCGGCAAGGCCAATGTGGTAGCGGATGCTTTGAGTCGACTGCCGTGTCGGTTGAACTCCATGATCGCAATCGAGCAACCCAGCCTGTTTCAAGAGTTTGAACAGTTTAGACTTGAACTTGTTAGTGAAGGATTCCTAGCCAGAATTGAACTTCAACCCACCTTGATCAGCCAGATTAAGGAAGCCCAGATAGGAAATGCCAGCATCGATGGAATCAAGAAACAGATCGCCGCAGGAAAGGCACCAGGATTCACCGTAGATGAAGCCGAAGTTCTTTGGTACAAAGGACGCCTCTGCGTACCATCGGAGTCAGACTTAAAGCAAGTCATCCTGCAAGAAGCCCATGACACTCTTTACTCAATCCACCCCGGAGGTACCAAGATGTATCAAGACCTGAAGGAGCAATTCTGGTGGCATGGAATGAAGAGGGAGATCGGAAGCTACATCGCCAAGTGTGATATCTGTCAGAGAGTCAAGGCGGAACATCAGCGACCCGCAGGACTGCTACAACCCTTGCAGATTCCAGAATAGAAGTGGGACTCAGTAGGAATGGAGTTTATCACCGGTTTGCCCAAATCCAGCAAAGGCAATGACTCCATATGGGTAGTTGTCGATAGACTGACCAAGGTAGCTCATTTCATCGCTGTCAAGACCACATACCAAGGCCCAAAGTTAGCGGAACTATACATCTCCAGAATAGTCGCCCTGCACGGAACCCCGAAGTCGATAGTGTCAGATAGAGGATCACAATTCACCTCAAGATTCTGGCAGAAAGTGCACGAAGGACTAGGAACCCGTCTGAATTTCAGCACCGCCTATCACCCTCAGACTGACGGACAGACTGAGAGAGTCAACCAGATACTGGAAGACATGTTGAGAGCATGTGTACTGGAGTACGGATCCAAGTGGGAAGACTGCTTGCCTTATGCAGAATTCTCTTACAACAACAGCTATCAAGCCAGCCTGCAGATGGCCCCCTTTGAAGCATTGTACGGAAGGAAATGCCGTACCCCTCTGAATTGGTCGGAAGTCGGAGAAAGCCAAGTCTTTGGCCCAGATGTTCTTCGTGAAGCCGAAGAGAAAGTGCACAAGATCCGCGAGTACCTCAAGACGGCGCAATCAAGACAGAAGAGTTACGCCGACAAGAGACGTCGGGAGATGACCTTCGAGATCGGAGACTTCGTCTATCTCAAGGTGTCCCCCTTGAAAGGAATGCAGAGATTCCAGCAGAAGGGAAACCGCGCACCCCGATATGTCGGACCTTTCAAAGTCCTCAGCCGCTGAGGTGAAGTATCTTATCAGCTGGAGCTGCCAGAAGAAATGTCGGCCGTACACGACGTGTTTCACATCTCACTCCTCCGGAAGTGCCTTGAAGTCCCTGAGAAGACCGAAGTGTTCACGAACATCGATCATCGATCGGTGGATATCAACCAGGACTTGACCATTTCGGCCCAACTCAGTTTCCCGCCGGCCCTTTTATTTAAATTAGATTTAATTCAAATCCTTTTCAAATCAATACTTCCCAAACTTTGAAAATCCATAGATTCAATTTGTCTTAACCAAATTCAATGAATTTTATATGGTTGGAAAGCTAGTAAAAAGATCTACAAAATGGCACTGGTCCCATGACCAGATTTTTTGTAGAAATAATGTGGCAAAAAGAACAAGCCAGGGACTTTTGCACATTCAAATAAATATTAAAAATCAACCAAAATAGATATTAAGTTTATTCCAACTCCAATAGCTCACATTTGACTTACACTAATTGTTTCTGCATGAAAATGGTGTGGTCACTTTGCATGATCATGCCCTAGTTTAATTAGTGGACAATATGGCTATTTTCTCTAAGTGATATTGTCCAAAACTATTATGCAAATTATATGAGGTGTTATACTTCATTTAAATCTTGTCCCAAATGAATTCATGTGATGTTTGGACCCCTGGCCAAACTCACCTATATGAAATACTTGGAGATTTAAATCATGTGTAGGATTGATAAATAGTATGAGGTGGTCTACCTCATTTAAATCATTTTCTCAAATGATGATAATGAATGGTTGACTTTGGTCAATACAAATTCATGTATGATTGTTTGAGAAATTAAATCTTAAGAAGATTTCAATGAGAGGAAATTATTTCTCAAGAACAACATGGAAACTATCATTTACATATGTCATAAGAGGAAATTATTTTTCCTCAAGCAACACAACCAATGCACCTTAATTGAATTACTTGTGTGCTTAGAATAGTGGTGTGCATTTATGTGATGTTTGGAATAGCCATTGAATTAGTGAGTGATTATACTCGTATTCAAATTTAGACGCTAGCACCGGAGAATACCAAGAGGAGGAGGGATTCTACCAAGAGGAGGAGGAGGAGCCCCTTGATAACTATCAAGGCAAGCTAATATTCTTGCAAAGTGCAAAGCCCCTTGGGGCATGGCACCATGATTCTTACCTTTCTTACCATAAGCCTATTCCAAGTTTCTACCTTACAAGTTTTTACTTGTTTATTTAAAGAGTTGCTTTTATAGTTAACTTTGGTCAATGTTAAAGAAGGTTACTAGAGTAGCAAAGTGAGTCTCAAACTAGCCAAGCAAGATTAGCACCCCTCATGATTAGTGCTAGTGCTAAATATTAAAACTTGACTACTCTAGATGGGAGCATATGAATTTAAACAAGTTTGAAACCTTGGAATGATGAAGTCATTCCATTGAATGATTTTTGAAGGTGAATATGACCAAGAGAAGATGGTGATTTTTGATATAAAACTGATATTGGTTTGAATGCGATACCTTTCCAATATTGAGTACCCCCACAATACCTGATTATGGGTAGGGCTTAACTGGAAGTTTATGCATCTTAGTATGGGTTCCCTCTGAACACACATCATAGGGGTTATGCCGAGGCTGCCTCCGTTGTTGAGAAATGATGTGGATTGAGGTGAATTGTACGACCAAGACCTGTGCAGTTCCCAGGTTGACAGTTGGTCTTCACTGGGAGGCCAAGCTCATGGGGAGAGGTGCTCATACTAGGATTTGTAAGTGAAAGGTTATGGTTGATGATCCGCGTACTGTGTTACGATGATTCGGGGATATCCCGAGGGATGAAATCAAATGTTGTGGCACAAGTGTGCAACCTCTCCAGAGTGTAAATCTATTCGAATAGCCGCGTCCACGGTTACGGACGGTTGGAAAGGCCATACTGTGTCCAATGTCAAATCTTTTGAAAATGTTGGTGAATTGGTGACTTGACTTTGAATCGCAACAATGTTGTGGGAATGACACTAATGTTCCCACTTGAGTTAGTCTAGCACTTGAATAAGTTTTCTCAAATACTTATGAACCAAAATTGGCTTTATGCAAATAAACTAGAGCTTAGCACCCCTTACTAGAAATGTCTAGCACTTACACTAGTATTAGTTTGCAAGTACTTTAAGTACTTATGGCTTTGTCCCTGGCTATTCAAATGGCCAGAGTATGAAGATGAACAGAACTACCACGGAGATGACCAGCAGGACGCCTACGACAACTAGGAGTCTTCCAACGTCAAGCGTTGGCCTGTGGACTAGAGAGTCCTTGTATCTTACGCTTCCGCTATGAACTTGTGTTTGTTCGTTGATCAATAGATCAACTATTTGTGTAATATGGATCATGTGATTCAAGTTGTAAGACAATATGGTTTGTAATAAATGATGACTATGATATTCAGCTATTATGCCTCGCAACAACAATATTCCTGGAATTGCGATGAATGACATAATAGGCATCCGGACTTAAAAATCCGGGTGTTGACAATTGCAGCAACAATAACTTCATAAACTTTATAGTAACAATCCATCGGATCCCAACAAACACAACACCGATTACATCAGATGAATCTCAATCATATAAGGCAGCTCATGAGATCATTGTTGAAGTACATGGGGGAGAGAGTACCAACTAGCTACAGCTAGAACCCGTAGTCCATGGGGGAACTACTCACGGAGCATGATGGAGGCGGTGGCGTCGATGGAGATGGCTTCCGGGGGCACTTCCCCGTCCCGGAGGCGTGCCGGAACAGAGATTCTGTCCCCCGAATTGGAGTTTCGTGATGGCGGCGGCGCCCCTGGAGTCTTTCTGGAGTTTCGTCAATTGGTATCGCATTTTTAGGTCGAAAGGGGTCTTATAGGCGAAGAGGCGGCGCAGGGAGGTGCCTGGGGCCTCCTCACCATAGGATGGCGTGGCCAGGCCTGGGGCCGCGCCGCCTTATGGTGTGGTGGCCCTCTGGCCCGCCTCCGACTCTCCTTCGGTGTTCTGGGGTCTTCCGGGGAAAATAAGATACTGGGTCTTTGTTTCGTCGAATTCCGAGAATATTGCCCGAACAGCCTTTCCGGAACCAAAAACAGCAGAAAACAGGAACTGGCACTTCGGCATCTTGTTAATAGGTTAGTTCCGGAAAACGCATAAAAACATTATAAAGTGCGAGCAAAACATGTAGGTATTGTCATAAAACAAGCATGGAACATCATAAATTATAGGTACGTTGGAGACGTATCAGTGCGCCACTGCTAAGTGGTGCCCAAATATCCCCTTGGATCGCCTTTTTGGTTTTGAAAAAAATAAAAGAAATAGATAGAAATTTAAAAAATAAAATCCTTCAAGATGTTCATGTATTATGTCACCTAGTATTAATGAGAATTAACAAACATGAAGTTCAATCTTTTTTTCAAAATGGCGTCATATTTCGGTAACACGGGATTTCTGGTTGCATACGACCTCCGATAAAAATCGTTTTATATGAAAAAATATATACGCGGAATTTTCTATACGATTTCAACTCCTCCGATCGTTTAGAACAAATTTAGATTCTAAAAAATTGAAACGGAAATAAGATTTTTTTTAGGTTTTAGATTTCGAGCAGAATTTTAAAAGAAAAGAAACTAAAAGTAGAGTGGTGTACATATGCCTTGGTGTGCTACTGCTAAACTTCCCGCCCACGAAATTTGAAATGCCTTGGCCGGCCACTTACCCCCTCCTACTCCCTCCTCTCTCCTCCTCCATACATTCCATTCCCCTCCTCCTCTCCTCTTCCTCTTCTCCTTTCTTTCCTTCTACTCCTCCATCCACTCCTCCTTACTCCTCTCCGGCGAACTTCAGCGAACTCCGATGATCCTCCGGCCTCCCTCCTCCCTTCGACCTCCATTACCCTCCTCCTCTCTATGAACCCGCCTCTCCTCCATCCTCCATCCTCACCTCACCTCTCCTCCCTTCTCTCATCCATCCTCACCGGCGGCTAGGCTATGAATGAGATGAACACGGGACAAATAATTCGGGCAACAAAAACGAGAAACAAAAATGAGCAAAAAAAAAATCAAAAAAATGTGCCAGATCCAGATCCAGCGCACCTTTTCTTTGTCCAGTGGCGCACCTCCCGCTTTTAAAAGTAGCGAAGCAGAGAGCTAGTAGTGGCGTACTGCTTCGTGCGCCACTGCTAAGCCAGATAGCAATGGCGCACCTGAGTTATTTGAATTTTGGAAATCTTGAATAATGCTTTTCTTTGGCCGCAAGAGAGTTTTTCCATAAAAACTATTTGTGAGGCAGGCTCTATCTTAGATGTTCTTCCAAGAACAGTACAAATTCTAATTTTTTTGTTAACTCAGTTAACTCTTTTCTACGTGAGAACTCCACTTAACTCTTAATTTGTAAGAAATCGCCACTTCCCCAGTTCCTTGTGAATGTTGGCAATTTTATTATTTCTCCACAGGTTCTCGGCCCACTGGCCAGGCGTAAGCAGCTTGATTACGCTCTAAACAAATGGACGAGTCAATGACGATTAGTTGGTCAATGATTAAGCTCGAATGTTAGCTTAGCTTAGGGGCGATTTACACAAAAATAACCCAAAAGTGAAAGAAAAGCACAGACTAACCCTCCGGCGAAACTATTTCACCAATCTAACCCTTTTGTGTGGCGCCCCACACATCGGCGCCACACATGCCAGTGTGGCGCCCCTCCTGCCGGCGTCACACACCCAGCCGACGTGGCGCCATCGACGCTGAGCTGGTGCGCCCATCCGACGTGGCAGCATGTGTGGCGCCCCTCCCATCGGCGCCACACATGCCAACTTATATCAAGTTTTCGGTCGAAAACATCCAGGGGCTCCGGACGTCTGGGACTTAGCCGTTTTTGCGAGGCTCTATGTGTGGCGCCGATGCCACGGGCGCCACACTAGCATGTGTGGCGCCGATGCCACGGGCGCCACACATCCACTTAAGTGTGGCGCCCGCGCCCGCCCCCAGCCCGACCCTCTCTTTCTCTTCTTTCTCTCCTCTCTTTCTCTCCTCCAACCGCCGCCGCCGGCCGCCTCTCCGCCGCCCCCCACCAAATCCTCCACGGATTGGACTGATCTGGCCGGCCAAATCCATCCCCATACAATCCTCAAGGTATTCCCCTTCGTTCCCCTTCGATTCATCCAAGATTTGCTCCGGTTTAATTCGATTTAGCCGTTTTGCCTAGATTGGAAATGTTGGTTGTGTTTGAACCATAGATTTGTATGCATGTGTTTGAACCATAGATTTGTTGGAACCATAGATTGTATGCATGTGTTTGAACCATAGATGTTAAATTTTGCTAGATTGTATGCATTGTATCCAAAGATGTTTGAAGGAACCCTAGATATGTATGTATCCTAGATTTGTGGAGGAACCATAGGCATCAAATTTCATGAATGTGTATGTGAAGGAATAACTCATATGGTGTTCTATCCCTAGATATGAATGTATATGTATGTATTTGATGTATGTGTGTATGTATGGAACCTTATGTATGTATGTGGTGAAAGGCAAAATTGGAGCTTAGCAAATGCATTCTATTGTCTTACATATGTCTATTATGTGCCTAGGAATGGTATGTCTCATGTATGTGTTGCTCATTTTTGTTAGTGGAATGACTCATAATATGGTTGTGTAAACATGTAGGATGGTGTGGCTTCTGGATGAAGAGTACGACAGGATGCACCGGGCTGTTCATATGACGGAGAGGGGAACGGATCTTCACCCTTTGAAGATTCGTTACTATGGCACAGCGGATATACCGTATGACGAGAGGTACACGGAGTTCATCCGGCCTACCGGTCTTATGCCGTTCATATCCCTTGTAAGCCGTGGGGGCCACACATGAACCCCTCGGCACTCACCGCCCTTGTCGACCGGTGGAGGCCGGAGACTCACACCTTCCACTTGAGGGCCGGCGAGATGGCCCCTACTCTCCAGGATGTTTCCATGATCCTTGCACTACCTATTCAGGGCGAGCCACTGTGTATGAACACAGCTTCTGATGGGTGGCGCCAGCAGATGGAGGGGCTTATTGGCAGGGCTCCTCCGCTGCAAACAGAACCAAAGAAGAGAGTACCCGCCGGCGCGTCTTTCGAATGGATCAGGACTAACTTTGGAGAATGCCCGATAGAGGCCAACGAGGACACTCGGAGGACGTACGCCCGCGTGTACTTATGGTACATGATTTTGAGGACTCTCTTTCCTGACAGTGGGGGGAAGCTGGCCCATTGGTGTTGGCTGAAGGCGCTTACGGTGTTGGACGACCGGTGGAGTTGGGGAACAGCGGCACTTGCCTACCTCTACCGGCAGGTGATGATTTGTTCTATGTACTATTTTTCTATAGTAGTGTGCTAGACAAAGTAGTAACCAAATATCTTATGTACGCAGCTTGGACGAAGCTTGTCGCAGGACCGGGAGCAGGACCGGGAGCGGCGGTATTGGTGGATGCATGCTCCTACTTTCCGTATGGAGCTGGGACCGCCTATCGGTTGGGCGTCCCGTGGTACTCACCGAGACGCCATGGCCTCATCACCCTCACTTTCCCGATCGGGAGCCCACTTGGGCATACCTTTGGGACAATGTCTCGGAGATGACGAGCGATCCAATGGTCATGTACAGGCAGTACACTCGCGGAGTTGGACACTCTTACCGCTGAGCAGGTAACCGATCACTGCGGAGTTGCAATCCTAGTTTTGATTGATTCTACTGGCATGTTCTAAATAATTGTATGCTGTAGGTGGAATGGGAGCCATATGGTAGCTACTACCATATTGGCGCGGGGATGGCTGACCTGAACCACAAGTGCACGGAGGAGGCGCGGTTCTGGCGTATGCGCTGCCCACTCATATGCATGTGGCTTGTTGAACACCACCAGCCGCAAAGAGTGATGAGACAAGCTTGGGCTGTATCAGGAGTGCCCACCAATGTGGCAAGACACGGACAAGGCGCTTCATAGGTAAACTTCTGGAATCATGCGATGGAAGATTCTTGATAGAAGAGGTACAAACTAACTTGTTGATTCTTGCAGGCTTTGATAGGCAGCGGCAGAGGAAGATCACAAATTGGCCGATCCATCATAGCGGCCACATCGCAGCGTTCCAACACCGCTTGGAAGCGGCACGGAATGCTGGCCCTGAGCAGATTGTGCCTCACGACTTCACCGCTTTCAACAACTACCTCGAGTGGTTCCATCAGAACACGCGTATCGAGTTAGTGAAGCGCGCGTATCGTGAGGAGATCTTGGACGACCCCATCCAGTTCGATGAGGTTGGGCAAAGCCAGCACGACACTTTTGCTCGCAGAGGGAGATCGACTTCTATTGCTTCCGAGCTGAACTTCGTGGTAATGGATTCTCTCACTAACTAGTACATCATCTAGATTGCCATGTGCTCGCTTAAATTGTGTATGCTATGTTTGTCACAGCGGGAGGAGATCCAAAAACAGCCGAGGAGTGCGAGGTTATGTGGGAGCGAGAGCGGGAGAGATGAAAAGCTCGTCGGACCGTTGCGGAATTTCATTAAGGTATGATCACCAACTTTGAATGTACACTATTATGTTCTGGTGGCTTTGTAACCATGAGTTCCATGACGCGAACACCGCACGAAAGATGCGGCGGTTAGCGAACTTGCTAGGTTGCCGCGAAGGCGAAATCCCTACATCCTCCTCTTCCGAAGAACCGCAGGTATGGACTATTTTGTTGCTGTGAAACATGTTCTTACTAATTTCAACTTTTGTAATCTCATGTGTTCATGTTTGTGAAGATTCCTCCTGAGGACGACCTAATTCTGAGTCAAGGCATACTTCGAAAGCATACCTCCAAGCAAGCCCCACGGTCAGCTTACCAGTTGAAGCCAAGGGGCAAGGCTCCAAACCGGTACACTCCGGAAGATTATGTCAACCGAGGAAAGAAGGTTGTCACTGAGGAGGATGACGGGCCGCCGCGGAGATCAGCTATGTCGAGGATGAGGAACGACGAGCCGTTCTCTTCAGATGAGGAGGAGGAGGAGGAGGAGGAGGAGGAGGAGCAGCAGGAGGAGCAGCAGCAACAACAGCCAAGGCAGCGGACGAAGAGGATGGCCGTCCGGAAGCAGCCCCGAGGACGGCACGTCGAGGATGCTACTAGGATGTGCTACGTGTTGTTGTGAACTCTATATTCATAAGTATCGATTTGTGAACCCTATGTCATTTCGAACCATGGTCTGTAATGCTACTTGTTGTTTGAATCTACGTGCTACAATGTGACCTATGAAGTGTTATATGTGTATGTCATGAAATTGCTACTTGTTGTGTCCAATGTTGTACTCGTAACTGTTGGAGTTTGGATTTTTCATGTTTTCAACACAAGTCCATGTGTGGCGCCCTTCCCACTGGCGCCACAAGTGCTAGTGTGTCGCCCGTGGCATCGGCGCCACACATGCCAACTTATATGAACTATTGGGTCGAAAACATCCAGGGGCTCCGGACGATAAGTCCTTAGCCGTTTTCGCGAGCCTCTATGTGTGGCGCCCGTGGCATCGGCGCCACACGAGCTGGTGTGGCGCCCGTGGCATCGGCGCCACACATCGAGCCTCGCAAAATGGCTAAGTCCCGGAGGATTTGTCTCACGGTATGTTTTGGGGGATTCCAAGTGCATGTGTGGCGCCGTTGGGAGGGGCGCCACACATGCCGCCACGTCGGATGGGCGCACCGGCTCGGCGGCGAGGGGGCCACGTCGGCCGGGACAGGTGGCGCCGGCGGGAGGGAGCCACATGGGCATATGTGGCGCCCGTGGGAGGGGCACCACATAAAAGGGTTAGATGAGTGAAATAGTTTCGCCGGAGGGTCAGTCTGTGCTTTTCTTCCACTTTTGGGTTATTTTTGTGTAAATCGCCTAGCTTAGGTGGTGGACGGTCGTATAACGAACCTTTGTTTATTCGGATGCGTTATCGAGCTTACCTTGCAGCAAGTAGTCGAGAGCTGGTGGCTCGAAAAAAGCATAGTCGAGTTCTTTTTCTATAGATTAATCTCTAGTACCCTGTTTCAAGAAATGAGACGCACACGAATTCCAAAATGAATTTTAATCATAAAAGTTGAGCAACAAAATTTTAATTATATTATACGTAATTAGTATCGTTGAATTTGTATTGAAAAACACTTTCCGATGATGCTAATTTCATACAAATAATCTTTATATATTTCAAGTAATTATTGGTCAAATAAAAACACGAAAAACGAGGACACCTTATTCTTTGAAATGGAGATAGTATGTACCTAATGTTGTTCTGACTATATAAACACAGAGAACACGTATGAGTCAATAGCTGGACAGATTAGCGCATCTGAATTACGAGAGTAAGTATAGTTATATATAGTGTTTGGCTATTTCCTGATCGATCAATTTTTATTGGGATAAATGGGATATCTCATAAGAATCCTATTATAACGCTGTGTTTGGATGTACAGAATCTGGCCTCGGAAATGGAATTCTGTTTGGATGGCCATAGAAAAGAATTGCAGCTGGGAAAGTTGACCCAATTCCAAGCCCGTCCGCTCTGCCTAGGGAGTTTCCGAGGGTGCGAGCTCGGAAACGCATGGAATCTGGCCTCGCACCCCCGCGTCCGCGTACCTCTTCGTTCCCCTCTGGCGAGCGAGCACCAACTCGACCCGATCGGCGGCGGCGCCGCCTCCGGTAATGCTCTCCCTGCCCTCTTCCCCGCTCCTCTCCCCAACCCCGCTCTCATCCAAGGCCCTCCCTTCTCTGCGCATCCCCGTCCTCCTCTCTGCATCCTTGCCCTCCTCCAACCCTAGATGCAATGGGGAACGACGCCATCTCCTTGCCGCTCCCCAAGCTGGCCTCTTAGCTAGGCTTCATCTCCCCCTTCGGTTCCTCTAATCCATGGTTGATTTCTGACATTTTCTGGAGCTAAATCGTGGTTGATTTGTTGTTGTCTACACAAGCCTCTTCTGGAGCTAAATCATGGTTTAGCTGTCAAAATGTTAGTTGCATTCTAGAGCAGCAGTTCCGTGGGTGAATTGACACTTAAGGCACCAATTGTTGGTTATCTGGAACTGAAATGGGTCGATTACGCACGAGGCAAGGTTCCCCGGATCAGGGAGGAACAAATTTTGGTTATCCAATAACCCTAATTCTGCCCTTTGGCAGATTAGGTTCGTTTTCTGCTCTAGCATAACTGTTCCCAACATGTATGTATGTATTTTCGATATGGCGTAGGACTATATTTTATTTGCAATGTAGTGAGACTTCTAATATGTACTAACTTAGCACCATAGCAAAAGGTGCCAGATTATTAGTTCGGCTAACTCATCTTGGATTGCCGTTTGAGTGTGTCAAAATTGTACATTTGACCCAGGAATGTTAATTATAAGTTGGAACTGCTAATTATGGTTTTTACGTTGTCAATGTGTTAACTCGTCTAGTTCAACCAGATTGCACCTTAATCCAAGTAACAACACTTGATTTTTGTGTTGATGATAGCAGAGTTCTGAATGTAAAGCATATCAAATTCAGGGTATTACAAGATAAAGCTCATGGTTCCTTGAGCAATAAAATATCTCTTGTGCTTCTTTGAAATGAATTTCCCCTGTTTCTCTTTAATTTCATTCCAGATTGTGCACTGTTGATCATGTTTTCGTATGCCAGTTGCCAGCATAAATCCTCTCAAGTCTTATAATTCTGTTGCAGTTGAGCAGTCCAAGCAAATCAGATGGCTACACCAGGACAAGTACAGGAAAACCTGATGCTGGAGCCCAATAAGCCACGGGTCCTCCTTGCTGCTTCAGGAAGTGTAGCTGCTATAAAATTTGAGAGCCTCTGTCGTATCTTCTCTGAGTGGGCGGAAGTCCGAGCTGTGGCAACCAAGTCAGCATTGCACTTTGTTGATAGATCATCTCTGCCCAGTGACGTCATTCTTTACACTGATGATGATGAATGGTCTAGCTGGAAGAAGATAGGGGACGAGGTTCTACACATAGAACTGAGGAAGTGGGCAGATATCATGGTGATTGCTCCATTATCAGCAAATACGCTGGGCAAGGTTTGTTTTCTCTTCTGTACGAACCATGCTCTGAATCAGTTAACAGAAGTCGCTCTCAGTGCTGCCTAAACTGATGTTATGCTAGTTTCTCAGATTGCTGGTGGGTTATGTGACAACCTCTTGACATGCATAGTGCGAGCGTGGGACTACAAGAAACCACTCTTTGTTGCACCAGCCATGAACACCTTCATGTGGAGCAACCCGTTCACAGGGCGCCATATCGAGATAATCAACCAACTCGGCATATCTTTGGTCCCACCCATCACGAAAAGGCTGGCCTGTGGGGACTACGGGAACGGCGCAATGGCTGAGCCTTCGCAGATCCATACGACCGTGAGGCTCGCATGCAAGGCACAAACATTTGGTACAGGAAGTCCATGTGTGATGCCTTCCAGCAGCAACCCTGTCTAGCTGATGCGATGATAGATATGTTCCAAGTGTTGAGCTTGGTACACTCCCCATCTGGGTGTAAGAAGTGAAGAGTTATCAGATTTTTACTAGTGGTGTCTGTATCAGTGAACATGCAGTACCCATGGATCTGCATATTTATTTGTGAGATGTTAGGTCATAGAGATTGGGGAAATGTTGTTGTTGTTCCAGCATAAATGTTCCGTGTTGTTAGTACTGATGAATCTACTTCCATTATATCAGTAATTCTAAATTTCACTACAGTGATTTGCAATAACTTTAAATTGAGATCACAAGCAGCAAAGTTCTCATTCTCCATCTTGTGGTAGACGCTTGCAAATTTGTACTTTCAGGGACAAGGCGAGAATGACGCGTGCAAGAAAGGGTCCTGGCGATCCACAACTTGTGGCTAAGCAACAAGATAAGATGATGCCAAGTCCAGATAAGCATTTGGGTAGAGGAGGCCAACTCTGTCCAGTCATCGTCTCGGCCTTACTACCAGCAGTAAACATGAACACTTCGGTCCTGTGCCCCACAAGGTTGTGGTGTGAGATGAATGGCTGGTGAGTGCTGTGTTGACTCGTCTGGATAAATGGATAATCGTGCCAACGTCAGAAGTTCATATGGTACCAGCAAGAAGACTGAAAGAGAGCAGCAAAAGGAAGTGGCAACCATATATATAGGAGAAATACTTCAACCAAAATTCAGAGTTATGATAATCCGAAACAGAAAGACTTAACTGATAACAAGATCTACATACAAGATAATCATCACCTTTTCGTCTTTACACGGCAAAAGCCCGTTACGTGGGCATTTTCATTGCCTCAGACTGACTAAGCTGCCAGGTTGGTACAAACAACTCTTGCTGAAAACGTGTACGCAGGTCTCTTCTTTTTTTAGATAGAAGGGGTCATGTCACCATTTCACTCTTTTCTTTGTGAAAGATGTCACCATTTCTCTGTCTCACGGTTAATTCAAAAACATGTCGCCATTTCTCTGTCACGTGCAGATAAAGTGACGTGATTTATTGCGCTATACATGTGACATGTCTGAATACTACATCCAGGATAGTATATTTCGCGTCGCCTAACCTAGGCGACTCGGGGGCGATCCCCGCCGCCGGCCGCCTGCCACTTCTATCCTCGCCCCCTTCTCCTCGCCGCCGCCGGAAAACCCGCACCCTGGCGGCGGCGAGGAAGGATTTCAATACCACAACACATATGGCTGAAAGGATTTAATGTGTAGGAAGGAATATGGTGAAACGTTTGCTCATGCCTCATGTTGTATCTGCGGGCTGAGCAGCTAGCCACCATTCTGTCCATATTCATGGAGAACTTGAGCAACTTGTCTTAGTTTATGCAGATATTATCTTTTAATGAATTGGTAGTATGAAATATGTTGTAACTCCCATCAGATACGTCTCCATGTTCTTTATAATGGTGTTGTAGTTGTGGTCTTGTTGATGTGGTTCTGTAATATTGAATTTATGACTCCATCAGTTCATATTCTTGTCTGGCATGTACTCCACACTTTTTTTAGGAGAACGTTGAAAGCAGAGTTTAATTTCTTACGTTTATAACTAGTCAGCACATGCATACACTAGTTTCCTACAACATGTTGCAAAACTCAATCTATGGGCAAAAACACAGCAATTTTCTTTCAAAAGAGCACAAAGAGAGAAATACATGTCTTGATTGTATTCCCTAATGCAGCAAAGAGTTGTTAGTTATTAAGTCAAGCAGCGGTTCAAGTCTCGGTTATAATACGGTACAATCTTAGAAGATACACAGTTACAGAATCCACACATCTATCATTGACAAAATACTGTTGCAATATTTTTGGACTCTTGAGACGGAAAAGATCATCATCCAGGTAGGTGGTCCTCTCACACAATTCACCCATCTCAAGAAATTCAGAACGAACGTTGCTGGTCAGCCCGGCCAGTGCCACCAATTTCTCCTACTGACATAGACTCTGAGTTGGAGGACTCCACGTCAGTCTTGCTCACTGCAACAAGATGCAGGGGAAATCAATGTTTCTGAATGGAATTGGAAATTATTTTGGATCGGCGACAACATTCAGGGCGTAATACAATCCTTTATTTCTTCAATGAGAAGAAAAAGGATAAATAGCTGATGTGGAGGCATGAGAGGACGAGGAGTTAAATCTATTCACTTCATTCTTCTTCTCATTGCTTGAGCTAAACCGTTACATAAGGGCATCTCCAACGCTGCGACCCAAACGGACGCGTTTTCGCGTCTGATTTTGGCTGTTTGGGTCGGCCTCCGGAGACGCGGACGGATGAGGACGTCCGTGGCTTTTTTTTATTCCCCAACGCGCGCAGTGACTCAAATCCCTATTCCTCTTCTCTAGCCACGCCCGTACTAGTACTAGTTGGCCAAGAAACGAGCTCCACCCTGCCCCGCCCGTGCTCCGGCGACGAGCTCGGCGGCGTCCTGGCAGGCCACGCCCGCGGCCAGCTTCGCCCCACCCGTGGCTCGTGCGGCTGGCTCCGGCCCCGCACGTGGCCGTGCCCGTCCCTGCCCGTGCTGACGCGGCCGGCTCCGGCTCCGCCCGAGCGCACCCGGATCGCTCCGTCGCCGACTCGGCCGGCGCCACCCCGCCCGTGGCCGCTCCCGCCCATGGCCGACGCGGCCGTCGGGGTAAGCGCCGCCACCGCCCATGCCCGCCCGCCCGTGGCCGACGAGGCCGGCGGCGCGCCCGCCCGTGCCCGCCCCGCCCGTGGCCGACGCGGCCGGCGGCGCCCCGCCCGTGCCCGCCCCGCCCGTGGCCGTCGGGGCAAGCGCCGCCCCGCCCATGCCCGCCCCGCCCGTGGCCGACCTTGGCCGACGCGGCCTGCCCCGCCCGGTGCCCGTGCCCGTCGCGGCCAGATAGGCGCCCCGCGCGGCCCGGACGGCGAGCCCCCGCGCGGCCAGAGAGGCGTGGCGTGGCCAGAGAGGCGAGGCGAGCTCCGTCCCCGCCCGTCCCCGCCCTTGCCTGCCCGTGCTCGCGCCCGTCGCGGCGAGCTCCGCCCGCGACGGCGTGGCAAGCGGCCGGCGTCCGTTCCCGCGCCCGTGCTCCGTTTCGGCCGCGGCGACCTCCGGCATGGACGAAAAAAAAGGGGTCGTCTTTAGTGGGGAGCCTCCACGCGAGCTCGACGGCGGCGGTTGGCCGGCGAGCCCTATTGCGGTGAGGAGCGAAGCCAACATCCATGGCAGAAAAAGAAAAGAGAAGGACAGAGGAGAGAGAAGGCTGTGGGGGTCTGGGTGGATTGATTGACTAGTCTGGCTGCCATGTGGGGTTTGGAAGGACACGCGCGGATAACCACGGACGCTCGCAGGGTCAGGCTCGCCCCAAATAGCTCCCAAATTTGGTCTGACTTTGGGTCGTGCCGGACACTATAGCTGTCCATTTTTAATATAGGTCCGCGCGTTGGGAGCAGGTTTTACCCAAACGGACGAAAGTGGTCGCCGTTTCTGGGTTTGGGTCTCCGCGTTGGAGATGCCCTAAATACAGTGATGGAAGTGAGGTCTGTGAGTCTATCGTTCTTTCACAATAACCCCAGTTTGCAACAATGACACATTGAGTGAAAGCATTTGTTTTAATTTTGAATGAAGAGTGAGAGCATTCAACAAATAAATTAAATGTGTGTGGAACAACAAAATAACTGCGCAACACAAGAGCTCTGTTGGGTGAGATTCCCTGGATGAGGAATGATGGCTGCCCGATGGAGACCGCCGCTGCAGCTGTAATTCTGACGACAAAAGCTTCGCAGTTGCGTCCTGATGCGCGTGTTGACAGTTGACGGAGGGTGCCGCCGCATCCCTGTCTGCCCCGATGACAATGTCTAGTGGAATGATGGCTTGATGTTGGGTCGCTTGCCTCGTCCAGCGCTCCGACCGGGGCCTTGAAGGAGACGAGCCGGTGTGCGATGTGGCCAGCGAGGTCGCCGCCGAGAGGAAGGCGACCGCACTCTTCGCGGCGGCGCCAGCACAACTGAGGTCGGCGACACGCAGGCGACGCGTATGCTCACCGCAACACGAGCGGGGATCATCCCATCGACTCCTGTCACATCGTCTTCCAAGTCATGGTGACCACTTCGACGACCTCCTGCCCTCACCTGCGCCACCCCTCACCGACAGCCTCCACATCCCCATTATCTCAACCCCACCGTCGCCGGCCTCCCTCTCAATATCCGCGGCGGCGCCAACATACCCGAGTCCGGCGACCGCGTCGCCGCGGCACCGACTCAACCGAGGTGTACGACCGCGTGGAAGAAGCTAGGTATGACGCGGGCTCGTCGGCGAGGACCACCGGCGGCGGCCACGTGAGGGAGGCGTGTACGACATCGATCTAGATCATGAATGATTAAAAAAAAAAAAAACTACAACACACATGCAGATAGAAATGGCCATCTTGGGCCAGGCCCGTCTAAGAGAGATTTGTTGGTGTCGTCCGATTTTGCCTTTGGAGGTCGGCAGTAGGAATCGTACTTCTCACCATTTTGGCACGAGTATGAATTCTTATTGGCCCTTGGATGCAGGAAAATAGATGGTTGTTATTTATTTGAGGGTACCACAAAAGGTATCTCATTAAAATATATAATTCTCACTATAAAATTACCTATTTAATGTATAGAATTTTTTATTAAAATTTTATTACAGAATATATGTAATATCAACAACCCCATATTATCAGGATACGATGAAACATTTCTATGAGACCATACCGCTCCGCTGCGCTCATAAATATGTACTACCTCTGCCCATTTTTTGATGTCAAAAATTTGTCTAAATTTAAATGTATCTAGACACATTTTAGTGCATAGATACATCTGAAATTAGACGAACCATCATCTATTAATGGACGGAGGGAGTATATAAAGTCACCTCTATTAACTAAGGCACACACTACCTTATGAGCAGGGACGTATCCTTCTATCAATCAACTAGTTCCATTAATAAATTGCCAAATAATTTACCATAACCATTGGGGTCAATTGACCCCACTCATTCTACCTAGCTTCGCTCCGGCTTATGAGCACCTTCAAGAGACTTAGTCTATGAAACTAATTTGTTGGTCTTGAGATTGGCGAATGTTGGGATTCGTAGCATAGAAAACAAAAAGTTTCCTACCGCAAGAACGAATAACAAGCCAAGATCTAATCTAGTAGATGGTAGCAACGAGGTGAAGATCAACATACCCTCGAAGATCGTTAAGCGTCAACGAGATAAATCTCGTGGTTGATGTAGTCGATCACTTGCCGCTTGCAAAAACGCATAGAAGATCTTGACGGTGCCACAGTCGGGCAGCACCTCCGTACTCGGTCACACGTTTGGTGTTGATGACGATGTCCTCCTCCCCGTTTCAGCGGGTAGCGGATGTAGTAGATCCTCCTCGGAATCCCGCCAGCACGACGGCGTGGTGATGGTGGTGGTGGAGATCTCCGGTAGGGCTTCGTCGTAAGCGCTGCAGGAGAAGAAGGAGGAGGGAGTAGCTAGGGTTTGAGAGAGGGGGCTGCTTGGGCGCCGGCCTGGGAGCCCTTTGGTGGTGCGGCCAAGGTGTGTCCAGCCCCTCCCTCTCCCCCTCATTATATAGGTGGAACCCCCTAGGGTTTGCCCAAAATTCGAATAAGAGTCCAACTCAAAACCTTCCATATGGGTGAAACCTAGGTCAAGTGGGATTGCTCCCTTTCCTTGCTTCATGGCCGACCAACTAGGTGGAGTCCACCATGGACTCCACCTTCCCACTTGGTGGGTTGGCTAGGGTTGGTGGAGTCCCTTCGGGACTCCTCCTTCCATAGTGATTTATTCCGGATGATTCTAGAAACTTCTACAACCTTCCATAAATTCATCGGACCATTTCCAAACTTGGAATGTGACTTCCTATATATGAATCTTATTCTCCGGACCATTCCGGAACTTCTCGTGATGTCCTGGATCCCATACGAGACTCCGAACAACATTCGAACTCCATTCCATATTCCATATCTACTTAAAACGACATCAAACCTTAAGTGTGTCACCCTACGGTTCGAGAACTATGTGGACATTATCGAGACTCCTCTCCGATCAATAACTAATAGCGGGACCTGGAGATCCATAATAGCTCCCACATATTCAACGATGACTTCGTGATCGAAAGAATCATTCACATAAAATAACAATTCCCTTTGTCCCGCGATATTTTACTTATCCGAAGTTTGATCGTCGGTATCTCCATACCTAGTTCAACCTCATTACGGATAAGTACTCTTTACTCGTACTGTGATATGATATCCCTTGTGAACCAGTCACATGCTTGCAAGCTAACTGGATGTCATTCCACCGAGAGGGCCCAGAGTATATCTATCCGTCATTAGGATGGACAAATCCCACTATTGATACAAGTGCCTCAACCCTATACTTTCCGAACACTTAATACCACCTTTATAACAACCCATTACGCAGTAGTGTTTGGTGTCATCAAAGAATCCATACGGTGTAGGTGATTAACAAGATATCATGGTTGAAGGATTAAGTTACTATGCATATTAAAGCTTGAAGCACAAAGAACTAAATGACTTGACCAAATGCTACGCTTACTATGGGTGTATGACCATCATATCATTCACCTAATGATATGACCTTGTTATTAATAACATCCAATGTTCATGATCAAGAAACCATGATCATCTATTAATCAACAAGCTAGTTTAACAAGAGGCTTACTAGGGACTCATTTATGTTTACAACACACACAAGTATTAATGTTTTCGGTTAATACAATTATAGTATGGGATGTAAACATTTATCATGAACACTAAGATATAACAATAAACACTTTTATTATTGCCTCTTGGGCATATCTCCAACAGTCTCCCACTTGCACTAGAGTCAATAATCTAGTTTACATTTGTAAAGATATAACACCTTGGCCTTCTGGTGCTTATCATGTTTGCTTATGGGAGAGGTTTCAGTCAACGAATCTGACATACTCAGAAACGTATGTATTTTGAAATTCATTTGCGTCTCTACGCATTACTCAATTTTTCAAAATGAGTCGGCATCAATCGTATATGTTTGGTCTTCTGGTGGAACCTTAATTCCATGGTCTGAAATATGTTACCAATATTGTCACATACACCAAGTTCTCAAAGAACTCCTCGACTACCGGAACTACACCAAGTTCTCAAAGAACTCCTCGACTCAAAAACACCCTTGGTCATTGTAAAAACAATGAGATACTCTGCCTTCGTTTGTAGAATCCGTCACAATATTTAGAACTCATCTAAATCTAGCATAGACTCTTTCTAGCCCATTGTGCTACCTTTTAATGATAACATTTAGCCTAATTGAGACTAAAATTTATTTTTATATGTGACCAAACTAATATCGGTGTAACACCTTACAACAATTTGTTTGTCATTACCCATATAAAACTACATATTTATATCCTCGGCTCTGACAAAGCACTCAGGGAAATTCTTACTGTTGTCCAATGATCATATTATGAATCATTCTGATATATGCTTGTAACACCTTAGAGCATAGGACATCTGATTGTGTACTTATTATTCATGATCTAAAATCACTCATGTGATTTTACTCATTGAGTGTCAAATACACTCAAGTCTTGTTTAAACCTCCACATGGAAAATAACACCTTTTTAATGTTTTCATATTGAACTACTTCAATATTCATTCTATGTACTTTGACTTAAACTTATTATGTGTTTCAATCTATCTTCATAGATCTTGACGCTAAATATGTTTTTAGTCCATATCATTTCATTGAAGTTGATTTTCAATGAAACCTTCTAATCATATCAAGTACATGATTACATTATTTATAATCAACGATATGTCATCTACATAAAGTATTATAAATATGTCTCAGCGCTCCCACTTAATTTCTTGCAAATGCAAGCTTGTTCATCATTTATGATGAAATCATAACTCTTTGATTATTTCATCCGGTGAAGATTCCAACTCCGTGATACTTACTTCATCTAGTGAAGTTTGTATACCTTTCTAGCATTCTACGGACTAGCAAAACTCTCATTTGTATCTTGTATACACCTTTAATGCACACTTCTGTTAAGTAATGTATTTTGCCATCCTACTAGCATATCTCATAAAAGAAATATGTAGCGATTACTAGAACAATCCGCATAGACTATAAGCATCGCTACTGAAGATCTAATCTTACCGCAGTCAACTTTTTGAACTTTGTCATAAACAATGTTTTGACAAGTTGAGCTTCTTCAAGGATATTATATCCAGTCTATAAATTTGATAGATCTATTTATTTTCAAAAAGTATTTATTCCTTCAAAAGGTTTATCAAGCTCCAAGCTTGATTTTAGATACTATCTTGGATTTCATGGTTCTTAGCCATTTTAACGGAGTCAGGGCCCATCATAACTTCTTTGTATGTAGTTGGTTTATCATTGTTCAAAATCAATCCTTTGTTCACAAATCATTTATTTGATCACAAAGTAAACCATACCTACAAGGTTCAATAGGTACTTCGATCTCCATGACTATAACACTTTGTGACATGGGAGCCATGATCATCGTGGTCGCTTCCAGAACCATTTCCGATGCTGCGCTACTCTGATCATCATGCTCAGGTTCATCAATCTTATCAAGTTCTATTGTCCTCCCACTCAAATACTTTGCTAGAAACAATTTCTTGGAAATAAGAAACATCGACAAACACTTTTGTATTTGACTTCATAGTGGAAAGAATTCCCAATTTGTTCTCTGGAATAACCAACAAAGACATTCATCCGATTTTGGTTGTAAACTCATTTACCTATGCTATGCATACCAAAATTTTAAGAAAGGACTATTTAGGGTTTATACCCATGCCATAACTCATATGGTGTCATTTCAACGGATTTATGATGACGCTCTATTTAGTGTAAAAGCGGTAGTCTCTAAAACATAATCTACAAAATTATAATGGCATCATTTTATTTTATATCATCATTAATCCAACAAGGTTTGGATACGTCTTTCGAATACTCCATCATAACTATGGTGTTCCGAGAAACGTGAGTTGTGGAACAATTTCATAACTCTCTTAGATGTTCGCTAAAAATCAAAATTCAAATATTTCCACAATGATCCAATCATGGATATTTGACTTTTCTATTACGATGATTTCCACTTCATGCTGAAATTTATTTGAATTTATTCAAATGTTTCAAACTTCTTTCTTATCGAATAAATATATACATTCAATTCATTGTTGGAAGTTTTCATGAAGTAGAAGAATCTTCCGCACACAACTATGCCCAATGAACCACATATATCATCATGTATGTTTCCATTAAGTTAGTTGCCCGTTCAACTCTTGGCCTATGAATGGTATTTCAGTCATTTTCTTTAGAAAAGATTTGCAAGTGTCAAATGATTCAAAAATCAAATGAATCCAAAAATCCATTTGCATGGAGTTTCTTCATGCGTTCCTTTCTAACATGACCTAAATGGCGGTTCCACAAATAAGTAGAATTCAAATCATTTGCCTTACGGCATTTTAGCGTTAGTCTTATGTATGTGCATTTCACCATTAAGATTTATAATAACTTATCCATCGTACATGGAGTACGGTCATAATTTGAACAACTCATTGTTTTTATTTAACCAGAGAAAAATAACAATTATTAAGTTCTTTATTGTAAATCTCAAGGGCTAGGTAGAATGCCAATGACAAACATAATAACACTTTATTTTGTTCCAGACGTGCATTATTACCATATTCCTTATCATTCACTTAGTCCATTGTATTCTTGTATTGCGTTGTATTGTATGACATTTCATACCAACCAATCTGGTACAACCGTACAAATACCCAATAACTTCATTGTGTGACCAATCAAACAATACATTCATAACATGTATATCATCTATATACACCTGAGCTAGACTTTCTAGTCTTTTCTTTCTTTCTGCCAAAATCCTTTTGTAGTTTATCTTTCAACTTTCCTCGTATTTCTAAAAACACTTCAACATCAATAACTTCTAGGCTTGTTGGTCAAATACCAATAACCTTGAGGTTCACACTTTGAAGTTGATCATCACATGACAAGTGTTCCGGATTTCACTATTAGTAATTTTTTAATGTGATGAACAATTTCACTCATAATGTTATCCATCAAATCATGACAACTTCATGATGAAGCTACTATGGCTTACATGGATATGCGAATAACGTTAGTGCCCAACTAGTTGGAGGATCGGGACGCCTAGCGTCTTCAACCTTCGTACATTCCCATAAAACTTATGAGTTTATGTAGTCTCACTAAATTATATTCTATTATCTTGTATTAAGGTCTTAGATATCACATATATCTCATACCTTGCTTATTATGAAAACAAACTTTTCAGTTCCTTACTTTTCAAACGGATTTGAACATCAAGTTTCACGGAGACAAGATAATTTTAGATACTAATTGAAACCATTGCTTTTGAATCGGCAATTTGAGGATTACCAAAAGTTTGCTATAGGACTTAATCATTTCTTGATTCTTTAACGATACGGTACCAGTCCGTAAAGTTACTTGTCAGACTTAACAGTATTTCTATCTCAGTTACAAGCCTAGCGCAAAGTAGAAAACGGATGCCAGTTCTACAAAATTTAATTCAAATACAATTTAGACTATGTTTAGGATAAATTGAGTTTACTATTAATTCTTAAATTAACTAGGTGAACTCCCACTCAAAACAATATCGATCCCTCGCATTGTCTTGGTGATTGCACGAACCAAATCCACTACACCAAGTCCGATCATCACGTGAGATGATGTAGTTTCAATGGCGAACATAAACATGTTCATCATATCATCTATATGATTCATGCTTAACCTTTTGGTCTACCGTATTCTGACTTCTGAGGCCATGTCTGTACATGCTAGGCTCGTCAAGTCAAACCCTAGTTTCCGCATGTGCAAATTTGGCTTGCACCCGTTGTATGCACACGTTGAGTCTATCACACCCGATCATCACATGATGCTTCGAAACAATGAGTCTTATCAACGGCGCTAACTAAGGACGAACTCTTTATTATCTTGATTTTTAGTGAGAGGGATCATCTTATAATGCTACCGTCGCGATCTAAGAAATATAAGATGCATAAAAGGATTAACATCACATGCAATTCATAATGTGATATGATATGGCCCTTGTGTCTTTGCGCCTTTGATCTTCATCTCCAAAGCACGGGCATGATCTCCATTATCATCGGCGGTGCGTCAAGGTCCATGGCGCCGTCTTCATGGTTGTTCACCACATGTAGAAACTATTACAACTAATTTGAAATAATACTACAACATGAAATATAAAGACAACCATAAGGCTCCTGCCGGTTGCCACAATACAATAATGATCGTCTCATACATATTCATCATCACATCATGGCCATATGACATCACCAAACCCTGCAAAAACAAGTTAGACGCCTCTAATTTGGTTTGCATATTTTACGTGGTTTAGGGTTTTCGAGTAAGATCCAATCTACCTATGAACATGAACCACAACGCTGATACTAGTGTTGTCAATTGAAATAGTAAATTGAATCTTAACTATGGTGAGAGATACAGACACCCGCAAAGCCACTTATGCAATACAACTTGCATGTCGAGCGTGGAGCAAGTCTCATGAACGCGGTCATGTAAAGTTAACCCGGGCCGCTTCATCCCACCATACCGCAAGATGCAAAGTACACATAACAAGAGACAACAAAAGCATCAACGCCCACAAAACCATTGTGTTCTACTCGTGCAACCAATCTATGCATAGACACGGCTCTGATACCACTGTTGGGATTCGTAACATAGAAAACAAAAAAATTACTACCGCAAGAACGAATAACAAGACAAGATCTAATCTAGTAGATGGTAGCAATGAGGTGAAGATCAACATACCCTCGAAGATCGCTAAGCGTTAACGAGATAAATCTCGTGGTTGATGTAGTCGATCACTTGCCGCTTGCAAAAACGCGTAGAAGATTATGACGGTGCCACAGTCGGGCAGCACCTCCGTACTCGGTCACACGTTCGGTGTTGATGACGACGTCCTTCTCCCCGTTCCAGCGGGCAGCGGATGTAGTAGATCCTCCTCAGAATCCCGCCAGCACGACGGCGTGGTGATGGTGGTGTTGGAGATCTCCGGCAGGGCTTTGCCGTAAACGCTGCAGGAGAAGAAGGAGGAGGGAGTAGCTAGGGTTTGGGAGAGGGGGGCTGCTTGGGCGCCGGCCTGGGAGCCCTTTGGTGGTGCGGCCAAGTTGTGTCCAGCCCCCTCCCTCTCCCCCTCATTATATAGGTGGAACCCCCTAGGGTTTGCCCAAAATTCGAATAAGAGTCCAACTCAAAACCTTCCATATGGGTGAAACCTAGGTCAAGTGGGATTGCTCCCTTTCCTTGCTTCATGGCCGGCAAACTAGGTGGAGTCCACCATGGACTCCACCTTCCCACTTGGTGGGTTGGCTAGGGTTGGTGGAGTCCCTTAGGGACTCCTCCTTCCATAGTGATTTATTCCGGATGATTCTAGAAACTTCTACAACCTTCCATGAATTCACCGGACCATTTCCAAACTTGGAATGTGACTTCCTATATATGAATCTTATTCTCCGGACCATTCGGAACTCCTCGTGATGTCCTAGATCCCATCCGAGACTCCGAACAACATTCGAACTCCATTCCATATTCCATATCTACTTAAAACGACATCAAACCTTAAGTGTGTCACCCTACGTTTCGAGAACTATGTGGACATGATCGAGACTCCTCTCCGATCAATAACTAATTACGGGACCTGGAGATCCATAATAGCTCCCACATATTCAACGATGACTTCGTGATCGAAAGAACCATTCACATAAAATAACAATTCCCTTTGTCTCGCGATATTTTACTTATCCGAAGTTTGATCGTCGGTATCTCCATACCTAGTTCAACCTCGTTACCGATAAGTACTCTTTACTCGTACCGTGATATGATATCTGATACGTCTCAAACGTATCTATAATTTCTGATGTTCCATGCTTATATTATACCAATTGCTACATGTTTTATATACACTTTATATCATTTTTATGCATTTTCCGGCACTAACCTATTAACAAGATGCCGAAGCGCCGGTCCTCGTTTTCTCGCTGTTTTTTGTTTCGGAAATTCTACACAGAAATATTCTCGGAATTGGACCCCACGAAGACAGAAGTCAATGTTTTGCCGAGACGGACCCAGAGAGCCAGAGAAGGGCAAGAGGGGGGCCAAGGGGCTCCCACACCATAGGGGGCGCGGCCCCACCCCTGGTCGCGCCACCATGTGGGGTGGGCCCCTCGGGACTCTTCCGAGGCCGCCCTTCCGCCTATATATTCTCCCAGATGCGAAAACCCTAAGATGATTAGTCATATTCCACGAAAAGTTACGTAGCCGCCGCCATCGCGAAGCCAAGTTCGGGGGATAGAAGTCTCTGTTCCGGCACGCCGCCGGGACGGGGAAGTGCCCCCGTAATCCATCTCCATCGACTCCATCGCCATCTTCATCACTGTTGCTGACTCCCATGATGAGGAGGGAGTAGTTCTCCCCCGAGGCTGAGGGCTCTACCGGTAGCTATGTGGTTCATCTCTCTCTCCCATGGTGTGATCTTTATGTGATCATGAGCTTTGTAATCTAGTTTAATATGTAGATGTTACTCTTGTCTATTATGCACTCTATAGGTTACTTTAATATGAACTCCGGAGTTACTCTCCACAGTGTGATGGTGACAGTGTGCGCATCGTGTGTGATTCCTTTATGACGTTGTGGAGCTTGTTTAGTCCGGCTTGAGGTGTGCTTTTGCAGCCCTACACAATGAATGGTGTTTGTTATCCAACAAGAGAGTGTTTGAGAGTAGCATTTATTTATTCAATTATGTGATCATTGTTGAGAGTGTCCACTAGTGAAAGTATGATCCCTAGGCCTTGTTTCTAAGCATTGAAACACCGTTTCCAACAAGTTCCGCTACATGTTCGCTTGCTGCCATTTTTATTTCAGATTGCAATTACTACTTATAATCATCCATATTACTTGTATTTCACTATCTCTTCGCCGAACTAGTGCACCTATACATCCGACAAGTGTATTAGGTGTGTTGGGGACACAAGAGACTTCTTGTATCTTAATTGCGGGGTTGCTTGAGAGGGATATCTTTGACCTCTACCTCCCCGAGTTCAATAAGCCTTGGGTGATTCACTTAAGGGAAACTTGTTGCCGTTCTACAAACCTCTCGCTCTTGGAGGCCCAACACTGTCTACTGGAATAGAAGCGTGCGTAGACATCAAGCTATTTTCTGGCGCCGTTGCCGGGAGGTAAGGTAAAAGGTATTCACATCCTCCGACTACTAAGCTATTTCCTAGCACTGTTGCCGGTGTGTGAGTGCTCGAAGCTATTTCCTTTAGATTCTGCAATTATATCTTTTTGTTTCTTATTTTTATTTCACTAGTTAGGCTTAATGGAAAACAACAACAAAATTAGAGATCTTTATGAAATTTATATTGAATTAGGACATGGTGTGTTTGAAGAGAGAATTAAAAAAAACCATGGAACTTTGTTTGCAAAATAGTTGTAGCAATGTTTTTAGCATGAATTCTTTGAACACTATTATTTTTAATGCTATGGAAAAGTCTAAGCTTGGGGAAGCTGGTTGTGATAATTTTAGTCTCCCAAGTTTTGAGGAGAAAATTTTCTTTGATGATACTTTGCCTCCCATTTGTGATGATTATAATGATAGTGGTATTTTGGTGCCACCTACTATGGAGGAGAAAGTTTATTATGATTATACCATGCCTGCAATTTATGATGATTACAATGATGGTTGTGATAGTTTTACTCCCACTATTACTAATAAAATGCTTATGTGGAGAGTAATGACACTTTTATGCATGTGGATCATGATAAGAATGCTTTATGTGATAGCTATATTGTTGAGTTTATTCATGATGCCACTGAAAATTATTTTGAGAGAGGAAAGTATGGGTATAGAAATCTTCATGTTACTAAATTTCTTCTCTTTATGATGAATGTTTTGAGCTTTCTCTTGATTTGCTTTTATTTGCTTGGTACTTTAAGACCTACTGGTCCTTATGAGAGAGGGAGACACGATTTTATATATCTCAATAATATTAAGTCACCTCTCTTTTTGTTGAAAATTTTGAAGTTGCACTTGCTTTGTCTTTCTATGATAGTAGCTTCATGCTTCAATAATTTGTTTTCTTACAATATTCGTTTGCATAGAAAGTGGGTTAGACTTAAATGTGTTTGGTATTTGCTTTTTGATGCTCTCTTATATTCAACTCTCATCTTTATAAGAGCATCATGAAAATTATCATGCCTAGCTAAAAGGCTTTAAAGAAAAGCGCTCTTGGGAGACAACCCATTGTTTTATTTCTGCAATTTTTGTTTTATTTTTGAGTCAAGGTACTGCCTACTACTGTAGCAATATCTTTGTATCTTTATTTTCTTGCATTGTTGTGCCAAGTAAAGTCTTTGATAGAAAGTTGATACTAGATTTGGATTTCTGCGCAGAAACAGATTTTTAGCTGTCACGGTTTTGAGTTTTTCTCTCTGTAGAAAAATCTAAAAATCTTGAAAAAATTCATGAGTAATCCTCAGATATGTATGCAACTTTCATTCAACTGGAGCTTTTCCATCTGAGCATGTTAAGTGCCTCGAAAAAATTCGTCTTTACGGACTGTTCTGTTTTGACAGAGTCTGCCTTTTATTTTGCATTGCCTCTTTTACTGTGTTTGAGTGGGTTTCTTTGCTCCATTAAATTTCAGTAGCCTTGGGTAATGTCCAGAAGTGTTGAGAATGATTGTGTCCTTGCTGAACATATGAATTTTTGATTGTGCACTAACCCTCTAATGAGATTGCTTTGAGTTTGGTGTGAAGGAAGTTTTCAAGGATCAAGAGAGGAGGATGATATAATATGATCAAGAAGAGTGAAAAGTCTAATCTTGGGGATGCCCCCGTGGTTCATCCCTGCATATTTCGAGAAGACTCAAGCATCTAAGCTTGGGGATGCCCAAGGCATCCCCTTCTTCATCAATAATTTATCAGGTCACCTCTAGTGAAACTATATTTTAATTCCGTCACATCTTATGTGCTTTATTTGGAGCGTTTGTGTGCTTTTATTTTCGTTTTGTTATCTTAGTTCTCTGAATAAATCGGATCCTATCATGCTTGTGTGGGAGAGAGACACGCTCCGCTTTTTCATTTGAACACTTGTGTTCTTCGTTTTACTTTTAATGTTCATGGCAAAAGCTGAAAGCCGCAGCATTTATTGCTATTTGGATGGAAACAGAAAATGCTTCATGTGGTAATTGGTATATTGTCTTGAATAATTTGATACTTGGCAATTGTTTTGAGCTCTCAAGTAGATCATGTTTAAGCTCTTGCATCATGTAGTTTAAACCTATTAGTGGAGAACTACCGTAGAGCTTGTTGAAATTTGGTTTGCATGATTGGTCTCTCTAAGGTCTAGATATTTTCTGGTAAAAGTGTTTGAGCAACAATGAAGACAGTGTAGAGTATTATAATGCTTGCAATATGTTCTTATGTAAGTTTTGCTGTACCGGTTTATACTTGCGTTTGCTTCAAACAACCTTGCTAGTCAAAGCCTTGTACTGAGAGGGAATGCTTCTCGTGCATCCAAAACTTGAGCCAAAACCTATGCCATTTGTGTCCACCATAACTACCTACTATGTGGTATTTTTCTGCCATTCCAAGTAAATACTTCATGTGCTACCTTTAAACAATTCAAAACTTTATTACTCCTTATTTGTGTTAAGGTTTTATAGCTCATGAGGAAGTATGTGGTGTTTTATCTTTCAATCTTGTTGAGCGGACTTTCACCAATGGACTAGTGGATTCATCCGCTTATCCAATTATTTTGCAAAAAGAGCTGGCAACGGGGTTCCCAGCCCCAATTAATTAACTTTCATTAATAATTCTCTTCACATGTTTTGCCCTGATTCATCAGTAAGCAACTTAATTTTCCAAATAGACACTCCTCCATGGTATGTGAAATGTTGGAAGGCACCCGAGGATTCGGTTAGCCATGGCTTGTGAAAGCAAAAGGTTGGGAGGAGTGTCATCCATAAATAAAACTAAAGTACATGTGTAAACAAAAGAGAAGAGGGATGATCTACCTTGCTGGTAGAGATAACGTCCTTCATGGGAGCCGCTCTTTGAAAGTCTGTTTGACGAGGGGGTTAGAGTGCCCACTACCATTCGTTGACAACAATAAACACCTCACAAAACTTTATTTTTATGCTCTCTTTATGATTTCAAAACTTAAAAATCTCTAGCACATGATTTAATCCCTGCTTCCCTATTCGAAGGGCCTTTCTTTTACTTTATGTTGAGTCAGTTTACCTACTTCTTTCTATCTTAGAAGCAAACACTTGTGTCAACTGTGTGCATTGATTCTTACATGCTTGCTTATTGCACTGATCATATTACTTTGTGTTGACAATTATCCATGAGATATACATGTTGAAAGTTGAAAGCAATTGCTGAAACTTAAATCTTCCTTTGTGTTGCTTCAAAACCTCTTATTAAGAATCTATTGCTTTATGAGTTAACTCTTATGCAAGACTTTTTGATGCTTGTCTTGAAAGTACTATTCATGAAAAGTTTTTGCTATATGATTCATTTGTTTAGTCATTATCTTTTTGTTAGCAAACTATAGACCATTGCTTTGAGTCACTTCATTCATCTCATATGCTTTACAATAGTATTGATCAAGATTATGTTGGTAGCATGTCACTTCAGAAATTATTCTTTTTATCGTTTACCTACTCGAGGGCGAGTAGGAACTAAGCTTGGGGATGCTTGATACGTCTCAAACGTATCTATAATTTCTGATGTTCCATGCTTATATTATACCAATTGCTACATGTTTTATATACACTTTATATCATTTTTATGCATTTTCCGGCACTAACCTATTAACAAGATGCCGAAGCGCCGGTTCTCGTTTTCGCTCGTTTTTGGTTTCAGAAATTCTACACAGGAAATATTCTCGGAATTGGACCCCACGAAGACAGAAGTCAATGTTTTGCCGAGACGGACCCAGAGAGCCAGAGAAGGGCAAGAGGGGGGCCAAGGGGCTCCCACACCATAGGGGGCGCGGCCCCACCCCTGGTCGCGCCACCATGTGGGGTGGGCCCCTCGGGACTCCTCCGAGGCCGCTCTTCCGCCTATATATTCTCCCAGATGCGAAAACCCTAAGATGATTAGTCATATTCCACGAAAAGTTACGTAGCCGCCGCCATCGCGAAGCCAAGTTCGGGGGACAGAAGTCTCTGTTCCGGCCCACCGCCAGGATGGGGAAGTGCCCCCGGAATCCATCTCCATCGACTCCATCGTCATCTTCATCGCCGTTGCTGACTCCCATGATGAGGAGGGAGTAGTTCTCCCCCGAGGCTGAGGGCTCTACCGGTAGCTATGTGGTTCATCTCTCTCTCTCTCTCTCATGGTGTGATCTTTATGTTATCATGAGCTTTGTAATCTAGTTGAATATTTAGATGTTACTCTTGTCTATTATGCACTCTAGAGGTTACTTTAATATGAACTCCGGAGTTACTCTCCACGGTGTGATGGTGACAGTGTATGCATCGTGTGTGATTCCTTTATGACGTTGTGGAGCTTGTTTACTCCGGCTTGAGGTGTGCTTTTGCAGCCCTACACAATGAATGGTGTTTGTTATCCAACAAGAGAGTGTTTGAGAGTAGCATTTATTTATTCAATTATGTGATCATTGTTGAGAGTGTCCACTAGTGAAAGTATGATCCCTAGGCCTTGTTTCTAAGCATTGAAACACCATTTTCAACAAGTTCTCGCTACATGTTCGCTTGCTGCCATTTTTATTTCAGATTGCAATTACTACTTATAATCATCCATATTACTTGTATTTCACTATCTCTTCGCCGAACTAGTGCACCTATACATCCGACAAGTGTATTAGGTGTGTTGGGGACACAAGAGACTTCTTGTATCTTAATTGCGAGGGTTGCTTGAGAGGGATATCTTTGACCTCTACCTCCCACGAGTTCGGTAAACCTTAAGTGATTCACTTAAGGGAAACTTGTCTGCTGTTCTACAAACCTCTCGCTCTTGGAGGCCCAACACTGTCTACAGGAATAGAAGCGTGCGTAGACATCAATATCCCATGTGAACCATTCACATGCTTGCAAGCTAATTGGATGTCATTCCCGAGAGGGCCCAGAGTATATCTATCCGTCATTAGGATGGACAAATCCCACTATTGATACAAGTGCCTCAACCCTATACTTTCTGAACACTTAATGCCACCTTTATAACAACCCATTTACATAGTAGTGTTTGGTGTCATCAAAGCATCCATCCGGTGTAGGTGATTAACAAGATCTCATGGTCGAAGGATTAAGTTACTATGCATATTAAAGCTTGAAGCACAAAGAACTAAATGACTTGATCAAATGCTACGCTTACTATGGGTGTATGTCCATCACACCATTCACCTAATGATATGACCTTGTTATTAATAACATCCAATGTTCATGATCAGGAAACCATGATCATCTATTAATCAACAAGCTAGTTTAACAAGATGCTTACTAGGGACTCCTTTATGTTTACAAAACACACAAGTATTAATGTTTCCGGTTAATACAATTATAGCATGTGATGTAAACATTTATCATGAACACAAAGATATAACAATAAACACTTTTATTATTGCCTCTTGGGCATATCTCCAACAGCGAAGTCATCACATACGTTTCGCTATCGACGGAAACACACCTCCTACCGAAAACATATTTTGTCTTCTATAAGACAAAAAAAAGGGAAAACCTAGAATTTAAACTCTAGTGACGAGCTTGACCTATCACTCGTTCTTAACCATCCAACAACCAGTTGGTTCTCCCTTTTCTTCGGTTCTCAAACAGGAGCTTCCTGTTGAATATATAAGCAAATATTCAAATGAAATAATTCGTACAAGTAATTGATAAATCATGACTATGAAAATAACAAATAAACTAATCGTGCAGACTAGTAAGGTAGATGAACAGATCACATCTAAACAAGACAAACTGATCGCATCTACCACAGAAACTAGAAGAAGAAACTCTAACATAAACTAAAAGAGAAACGACAAGATCACATACTTCGCAGCAGCGTCGTTGTCGCCCATGTTGAGGTTGTCGAAGAAGTCGCTGAGGTCCGGGAAGTAGTTGTCGGTGTGGAGGAACTCGTCATCCGATGACGATGTCGTGATGCCAGTAGTCGCGCCGGAGCGCTCCCCAAAAACCTGGTTGCCCCTCACCCGTACAGGTTCACGAGAGGCAGGGTTCCGGAGGCCTACTGTCCCGGCAGTCGGTGCACGCCGACGAACGGGATGAAGAAGACGAAGGCGGAGGCACAATGAACTGGAAATAGGTAGTCGCGTATGCGTCTGGCCCTGGCGGCTAGGGTTGCGCAGGGTCTTATGTAGTGCGGTTTGGGAAGGTCGTGGGGCGCAGCCCGACTCAAAAATGATTACACAATTAATTTCCCAAACAGTAAAAAGATAAGCTCGGCTCAGCGAGATTCCCGCAACCCGTGGTGCGTCGTGATGAGGCGAGGCGGGCGGCGGAGGAGGAGGAGTGTGCGAGGGCTCTCTCTCTTCTCACTCACTTACTAGGACTAGAACAACCCACCTTATATACCACTCCAACTATCTCCCAACTAGCAATGTGGGACTAAACTTTAGCCCCCACTAGTGCTGCCACTGATTCTTGGAATGGGCCATGTGAGTTTTAGAATTTGATAATGGGCGAAAGGCCAAATGCCCAAAAATTCCAGCAATCCCCCACAAACTCTCATTGGCACATCTCATCAATAAGTTTCGAGAACATTGTTTTATATACCGGTATGTTGTGGAGACTGTTAAGTTGAACTTCCACTTAAAGCTTCATATTACACTAGATTGCAACTTGGATAGTGGACTATGCCTTGAACTACAAGTTTTCTCGCGCACTAGCTTCATACAAAGCCTAGACCGATACTAGGCTGCCGCGAGACTTCCTCGCGGTTTGGAGCTTATACGTCATACTCCAGGGCCTTTCATGAGTTTACTAGAGAGCACCCAACTCTCATGGATTGCGATGTTTAACAATCAGACTCATATAGGTGTGTTATTCAAAAGATGTTCTGCAGGACAACATCTCTGCTAAAATAAGCCACTTATAACACATTAAGATAATTATCAACCTGCCATGCAGACTAGGAGAGTATTGCATCTTACGGAGTGGTAAAATTGCTATATGGATATATACTCTCCTCCCAGCTGACCAACAGCTTGTCTCCCAGCTCTAATTCACGGGATCTCCGATCACATAGAGTGGGTTACCACCATGAGCAGCTCATAGTGTGGGTCTCATACCCATCTCCCTCGATGCATTTTCTATCATGATAGTCCCTTTGTGAAGGGGTCTGCCAGGTTTCTAGACGTATGGATATAATCCAACGCTATAACTCTGGAGTTTCTCATTTTCGTGACAGTTTTCAGTCTCCTCTTCACATGCCTTGATGACTTCATATTATCCTTAGAACTGTTTACTTTGACGATCACAGTTCGATTATCACAGTTCATAGGAATAGCAGGTATTGGTTTCTCAACCACAGGTAAGTCCATCAAGTGCTCACGAAGCCACTCTGCTTCAACAGTGGCTGTGTCTAATGTTGTGAGTTCTGCTTCCATACTTGACCTCGTAATGATGGTCTGCTTGCAAGACTTCCAGGAAACAGCGCCACCTCCAAGTGTAAACAAATAACCACTTGTGGCCTTAGTCTCATCGAGCATCGGATATCCAATTTGCATCACTATAACCCTCAAGTACCCTTGGATATCCAGTATAGTGAATGCCATAACTCGCAGTGCCTTTCAAATAGCGCAAAACTCTCTCAAGAGCATGCCAATGAACATCTCCAGGTCTAGACACAAAATGGCTGAGTTTACTTACAGCAAAGGAGATGTCAGGCCTCGTGGCGCTGGCTAAATACATAAGCGAGCCAATGATTTGCGAATATCGCAATTGATCTCTAGCAATTATTTTATTCTTACGAATTATCACACTAGGATCATAAGGCGTTGGAGAAGATTTGCAGTCGCTATACCCGAAGCGACTCAGGATCTTTTCCACATAGTGATACTGAAGCAATGTAATCCCACCATCGTCATCCTTCAGCGGCTTGATGTTTAAGATTACATCGGCTACTCCCAAGTCCTTCATCTCAAAACAACGAGATAGGAACTCCTTGACCTCCTTAATCACGATAAGGTTGGTCCCAAATATCAATATTTCATCGACATAGAGACAAAGAATAACTCCCTCGCCCCCACCATGGCGATAGTATACACACTTGTCGGCTTCGTTTACAACAAAGCCTTCGACGGTTAAAGTTCTTTCAAACTTCTCATGCCACTTGCTTAGGTGCTTGCTTAAACCCATACAAAGACTTCGGTAACTTACACACCTTTCCTTCTTGACCATCTACTACAAATCCATCGGTGCTGCTCCATATAAATTTCCTCTTCAAGCTCTCCATTTAGAAAAGCGGTTTTAACATCCATTTGATGAACGAGAAGACCATGTGAGGCAGCCAAGGATAGTAGCACTCAAATGGTGGTCAATCTGGCAACAGGTGAGTATGTATCAAAGAAATCTTCACCTTCTTTCTGGGTATAATCCTTGGCCACAAGACGTGCCTTGTATTTTTCAATAGTACCATCGGGCCTAAGCTTTTTTTTGAACACCCATTTACATCCTACAGGTTTGCACCCATAAGAACGATCAGTAATTTCCCAAGTTCCATTGGCTAAGATGGAATCCATCTCGCTACGGACAGCTTCCTTCCAGTAGTCAGCATCCAGAGATGCATAGGCTTCTGAAATAGAAGTGGGAGTGTCATCCACGAGGTACACAATGAAATCATGTCCAAAGGACTTTGCGATCCTCTGTCTCTTGCTCTTTTTGGGAGCTTCATTGTCATCCTTCACAGGATTATCAAAGTGTTCTATAGCCATGGTAGGTTCAGGAAATAATTCTTGAGTAGATGAACTGGGCATGTCCTGAATTGATGAGCTAGATGTTTCTTTCATAGGAAAGATGTCCTCAAAGAAAGTCACATCATTCGACTCCATAGTTGTACCAACATGCAATTCAGATACCTCAGATTTTACTATCAAAATCTGTAGCCAATTCTATGAAATGCATATCCCAGAAGAACACAATCCATGGTTTTTGGTCTAAGCTTGCGCTTCTTGGGTATCGGCACATTTACTTTCACCATACAGCCCCAAGTTCGTAGGTAAGAGAGTTTCAACCTTTTCCTTTCCCATTCCTCAAAAGGGGTAATGGTTTTGTTCTTTGTGGGGACACGGTTTAGGACATGACATGCAGTCAATATCGCCTCCCCCCATCATGCCTTGGATATATCCGATGTATCTAACATGGCGTTAACCAAATCAGTTAGAGTACGGTTCTTTATTTCGGCCACCCCATTTGACTGAGGTGAGTAGGGAGGCGTCCTCTCATGGATAATACCATGTTCCGCACAAAAAGAATCAAACTCGTTGGAAAAATACTCTCCACCACGATCGGACCTTAGCCGCTTGATCTTTCGATCAAGTTGGTTTTCTGCTTCAGCTTTAAAGATTTTGAAGTGATTAAGAGCTTCATCTTTAGATTTTAGGAGGTACACATAACAATATCGAGTAGAGTCATCAATTAATGTCATGAAGTATCTTTTCCCTCCTTTTGTCAATTCACCATTCATTTCACAAAGATCCGAATGTATAAGCTCCAGCGGTGCCAAGTCTCTTGCCTCCGCAGTCTTATGAGACTTACGTGGTTGCTTAGCTTGCACACATACTTGGCACTTGGATTTCTTTACAATAGCAAATTTCGGAATTATATTCATATTCGCTAGCCGCGTCATGCACCCAAAATTAATACGACAAAGTCGTGAATGCCAAATATCGGACTCATTATCATTGCAAACATGATTAATAATTTGAGTACTTAAGTCTGACAAAGATAAGCGGAACAAGCCTCCACACACATAACCCTTTCCAACAAATTGTCCACATTTGGAAATTACAACTTTATTGGACTCAAAAACCAACTTAAAATCATCTCGACATAAAAGCGATCCGCTAACGAGATTCTTATTAATGGAGGGAACGTGCTACACATTCTTCAATTTGGATGGTCTTTCCCGAAGTAAACTTCAGATCCACCGTACCAACACCACGAACAGAAGCACGTGAGCCGTTTCCCATCAGCACGGAGGAAGTCCTTGCGACCCGATAAGAAGAAAACATAGAGACATCAGAACATACATGTGTATTGGCTCCGGTGTCTATCCACCAATCAGGATAATTACATACTGAAAGGACAGTAGGAGGAATACCGTACCCAATGTCCTTCATCTCAGTATCAACGCCAATAACAACATTTGCGGACTTGCCGCTGTTCTCACGACGATCATGACGTTCTGGGCAATCAGGAGCCCAATGTACAGGAGCGCCACAAACATGGAAGTTCCCTTTCTTCTTATAAGGAGTCTTCCTCTTGAAGTTGGTGTAGTTGGAGGCTTTGTTCTTCACGTCAAACTTGCCTTTTCCATTGTTCTTATTCTTAGAATTGTGAGATTGGAAGTTCTTCTTCTGTACCATATTCGCACTAGAACCTCCCTCAAAACTACGAGCGCGTGTGTCCTTTGCTCTCGCCTTCTCTTCCACATGAAGCGAGACCATGAGATCAAAAACGGAAAACTCTTGTCTCTTATGTTTCAGAGAAGTAGCACAGTTCCTCCACGAGGGAGGAAGCTTGGCAATAATGCCACCGGCCACAAATTTGTCCGGTAAGGTACACTTAAACTGCTCGAGTTTTTTGGCAAGGGACTGAATCTCATGAGCCTGCTCAACCACGGAGCGCTCATCAGTCATCCTGTAGTCATAGTATTGCTCCATGACATACAATTCAGTGCCAGCGTCCGAGACCCCAAATTTGGCCTCGAGCGCATCCCACGCATCTTTACCATGGTCGAAAGCCATGTACGGGTCAACAATGTTGTCCGCAAGAATGCTGAACAAGGCCGCCTTAAACATGGCGTCGACCTTCTCAAACTTTTCCTGCTCCTATGCAGAAAGAGGCCCCTCAGGTCTAGCATCTGTGGCGCTTAAACAGTCTAGGTTTGTAAACCATAGAACCGCCTTTGTGCGCCACCTCTTGTAATGCATACCATCAAAGAGGGGAGGTCGAGTAGCGGCAACAACGCTGCTTGAATTGATTTGCCTATATTCAGATTTTTGGATTGTTGAATATATAAGCAAATATTCATATGAAATAATTCGTACAAGTAATTCATAAATCATGACTATGAAAATAACAAATAAACTAATCGTGCATACTAGTAAGGTAGATGAACAGATCACATCTAAACAAGACAAACTGATCGCATCTACCATATAAACTAGAAGAAGAAACTCTAACATAAACTGAAAGAGAAACGACAAGATCACATACTTCGCAGCATCGTCGTTGTCGCCCATGTTGAGGTTGTCGAAGAAGTCGCTGAGGTCCGGGAAGTAATTGTCGGTGTGGAGGAACTCGTCGTCCGATGACGACGTCGTGATGCCAGTAGTCGCGCCGGAGCGCTCCCCAAAAACGTTGCCCCTCACCCGTACAGGTCCACGAGAGGCAGGGTTCCAGAGGCCTACTGTCCCGGCAGTCGGTGCACGCCAACGGACGGGATGAGGAAGACGAAGGCGACGGCGCAATAAACTGGAAACAGGTAGTCGCGTATGCGTCTGGCCCTGGCGGCTAGGGTTGCGCAGGGTCTTATGTAGTGCAGTTTGTAAGGTCGTGGGGCGCAGCCCACGTCCGAGTCGGCACAACCACGATCCAGAAAAACCGGAAGGCAAAATGGCTGAGTAACGCGTCCGTTAATGACTCAAAATTGATTACACAATTAATTTCCCAAACAGCAAAAAGATAAGCTCGGCTCGGCGAGATTCCTGCAACCCGTGCCGTGTCGAGGCGGGCGGCGGAGGAGGAGGAGTGCGCGAGGGCTCTCTCTCTTTTCACTCACTTACTAGGACTAGAACAACCCACATTATATACCACTCCAACACTCTCCCAACTAGCAATGTGAGATTAAACTTTAGCCCCACTGGTGCTGCCACTGATTTTTGGAATGGATCATGTAAGTTTCAGAATTTGATAATGGCTCATGGGCCAAAGCCCAAAAATTCCATCGCTTCCTCCCTCTCTTCAGCCCGCCAGACCCTCCCCATAGGACAACAACTTGAAGTGTCCATTGATGCGGAGCAGAAGAATAAGACCGCTAATCCTCCAAGTTGTTTGAATGTTCTAAACGTTGAATTTTCCACCATGATATCTAGACCGATCGATCAATTCCCACAGTGATTGGTAGTTGATGCAGCGAGGAATCGGGTGTACGGACGATAGTTTACACTTTGATAGAAACAGCAAAACTGATGTACTCAAAGAAAAATCGTTCAACATCTTCTGCTCTACACAGGCAATGAGAATGGGTCTCAGGGGGTACCTTTCATAATCAGCTCTTCTCTTCACAAGGCGAGGCTGGCACCGAGAAGGCTAAATACATAGTGGTCCTAAGTATCGAGTACCTGTCATAATCAGCTCTTGTAAACAAGAAAGTAACATCTCAGGGTTTCTTCCCAGGGTAAAACGACACCTGCTCTGATTTTTCAATGACCGAGTTTCTCGTCTCCGGAAGGGGCCTACCAACCTAATACAGAGTCTAAAGTTGTCCAGTGAACTTCAGTGGAATTGGTGTGCTCAAGGCATCATCAACTGTTGGAGGAAACAAGGACTTCAAGGCCTAAAGATCAACAGTCAGAGCTAGCCGGAGACCCATCTGCATGTCCTGTCGCAAGAGGCTAACTTTCAGGATTGCAACTTTGGCGTGTTCACACATGGAAATAGTTTCTGTGGCATCGATACTGATGCCTCGTGTTTCATCTACAAAGTTTTGTTGAAATTTTACATGTTCACCCGTGATTTATGCATGTATTTTTCCACGCCGCGTGTGTCGTCGGCAGAGGACACTGATCAATAACCTTTTCTTCTTTTCATTCGCCGTACTCCATCTTCGTTGGTGCCATGATTTAAATGAGCTTTTTTTTTGCTTCACTTGTATGAACTGAATTCCATTATCTTTAAGAAATGGCCCTTATACAATCTGATTCCTCCCTAGCTACCAGTCGGTTAGGTCATGTTTAGAAATATCAATGAAACTGTTGACAAAACATAAAGCATGGCTTATGGCTCTTGTTTGATGGACTATATTGGGCTAATGGCGCATGACCAAGTTAGTATGCACACGATTTGTATATACACTAATTTTGAAGAGTAAATTGCAACAAGGATCATTAATCACAATGCAAGATTGGTCCATGAACTCTCAGGATGCACATTTTTAAGATGATGCTTCTATGTCGTGCCAATTAATGTGGAAACTTCTTCTAGGCCAAGTTGAAATTGTTTTTCAAGAGCCCCAAAATGGATTCCTCGGTATCATGAACTAAATACTACTTTCTATTTTGAATAAAATGAAACCATCCCTTTTACAGCCTATAATACACATCAAACTGCCTAAAACAACTTGTTGGCTTGACTTGACTATGACGGTTCGTCACATAGATGGCAATCAGAACTAGGTAGCTAGAGCCACATGTGAAATTTGTGAGTATTTCCGCAATAATAAGTATACTGGGAATTTCGAGCTTTGAAATGTGGAATCCAAGAGTGTGCATTTTTTGAAACTTGAAATTTCCAGAAACATCGAAAAAGAAGTTGCAACCATTTTATTTTCTTAATTTCTAGATTTAGATATAATTCTATTTGAACATACACTGTGAACAATATCGGATTTATTTTTAAATGTGTATTTCTTAGTTGTTTCAAGTGTTTTAGATAAGATTGGTTGTTTTTAGTTAGGGCATCTCCAGCGGCGCGACGCAAACGGACGCTGAGCGATCGTTTGCGCCGCCGTGACCGGAAATACGTCTGGGGCCTGTTCCAGCGGGCGACGCAAAGTGACCGGGCCGTCCGTGGAGACGCAAACCTGGTCCAAATATGCGCCAGGTTTGCGTCTCCGCGGACGCTCGGCGATCGCACGGAGCGTCCGATCGCGTCCCCACGGGCCCTCATGGCAGCGACCTAGGTTCGATCGGCCTCGAATTCACAACGCGCGCCGGTGTGACAACCGCGGCGACCAACCGCAGCAATGGAGCGCCGAACCACCGCGGAAGAGCAACCGCCGGCCTCTTCGTTTTATGCGCCGCCGTTAATCCGCGCACATTATAACCCCCGCATCTACGGTAATTCAAGTTCAACCGCCTCCTTCTTCTTCCTCTTCTTCTTCTTCTCCAACACCGGCACGTCATGAGCGACTACACGCTGCCGTCCGATTCGGAGAGCGAGGGCAAGTCGCCCGGATTCCTGCATTGGTGGGAATCGCCGGCGACGCCAAGCGATCCGGGCTCCACGCCCAGCTACCTGATACGTCGCAAACGTATCTATAATTTTTGATGTTCCATGCTTGTTTTACACCAATTACTATATGTTTTAAGGGACTAACCTATTAATAGTTGCAAAAGTGCACAAGTTCTTGGTTTCAACCTTTTTGTGCAGGAAATAGGCAAATATGGAAGGAAATAGCTCATTACGGTGAAATCTGGAATTTCCCGGAATCTGTCCCTGCTGAACACTTTTTAAAGATCGCTTCGAAAATCCATCAAAACGACGTCCAATGGAAAAGTCGTAAACTACAAAGTTGTAGAGAATTTCAAACCGAACAATTTGGACATCTTATTCGTCCAGAACGGACAACGGATGCATCCGGCAGAGCAGAATTACTGCGGAGATTCGTGCAGTCTCGGGAGTCCGAAAGTTGGTGACGTATTTGACAGCGTTGCCGGGGAGCCATAGCGTGGGTGAATATTTTCGTGTGCACTTGTTTGCTTTATCTCTAAGTAGTTTTACTTCCTGCACCTAGTTGTTCTCTATCTCTTGTATGGATAGGAAATGCGAATTACAAAAAAAAAATTGGTTGTACTTCTTATATAAAAAATAAAAAAATGTTTTCAGAAAAGAAAAGTGATTGAAAAGATGAGTAATGGTGAAGTGGGGGTCGACCTTGAACACTTGTGTTCATGCCTGCGAAAGCAAAACAATTCTTTCCATGGAATCTTTTCATTAAAAACTTGTAAATAGTGTCTATAGTGTATATAGTGTACATATCCCGCTGTAAATAGAATGTAAAGATAACCCCTAGTTTGTTATGCAAGTTTATCACTATGCTGCCTAGAAAACAGATTTTCTATGCTCCACTGTAGAAAATTTTAAAAATCACTAGAACGTGATCTTGATCTGAAATTTCTTGAGTGCAAAGTAGTGCTTGCTATCTAACTTTCGTTAGTTCTGACTTTTCTGATTTGAGGTACGTAGACAGATCTAATAATTCAATCTTTACGGACTGATTCTGTTGAGACAGATTTCCTGTGCTGTGCTGCAAAAATTCGTGAAAAATCTCAGTATGGCATTTTGATCTGAAATTTTTTGTGCATAGAACTGAGGTTATGATCTGTCTTTCATTAATCATGAGTTTTTCGATTTGAGCTACGTAACTATCTCATTGAGTGACATCTTTACAGAGTGTTCAGTTTTGACAGATTTCTATTCTTTTTGTTTAAATATTGTACTTAGGATTCAAAAGTTTCCTTCGTTTTCGATGTACGATTGAAATAATAAGAAACCTCAGTATTACACTGGCTAAATATTTGATAGATTTTATAGAAATTAGGGATACTTGAACACTTGTGGATTTTATTTAGTGAGTAGTAACCTACTAATGAGTTTTGTGAAGCTTTATGTGGATGCAGTTTTTAAGTTCCAATCAATATGGTGATATGAGATGAGAAAGAGGATGCAAGAGCTCAAGCTTGGGGATGTGTAGATGGATTCCAAGATAATATTCAAGAAGATGCAAATATCTAAACTTGGGGATGCCCAAGGCATCCCCCTATTCATCAACCAACATGAGGTTGTCTCCTTCAAACTCAATATTACCCATCCACATGTAAGCATTGTATATAGTTGCTTTTATTATCTTTGGTTTTATCCTATTTAGTTTTATTAGGTTCTTTATTTGGTTCTTGTTTCTTTGTCAGTTTCACTTATAATTGGAAAACAAAAAAAGGGGGGGTTTGAGAGCTCCATCAAATAATCATGCCCATCCTAAATGGCTATAAAGAAAGAGTTTTATGGGAGACAACCCAATATGTTTATATTTCTGTTATTTACTGCTTTGTTGAGTCTTGGAAGTCATTACTACTGTAATGACCTCTCCTTATCATGTTTGTTTTGTTTTTGTGCCAAGAATTGCCTCTAATGGTAAGAAAGTGGTATTTGGGAGATTTGCAATCTTGTTTACTGTTTCTGGTTCGTTACGAGAAAAATCGCCAAAAATCACCAGAACGTAAGTTTGAGCTGCCAATTTACGAGCATCTTCCCCAGGTATTTATCTAACTTTCATTAGTTCAGAGTTTTTCGAGTTACGCAGCGTAACTATTTTTGAAAAATCAATTTTTACGAACTATTCTGTTTTGACAGATTCTTGCACTGTTTTGCATTTGCATCTTTTTGCCCACCTTTTTGAGTCTCTTGATCAAAGAACCTTATTGAAGTTGTGCTACAGTAGCTAATGCTTATTAAAATTCTTTTCATACGTCATACTGAACTTTGTAGATTTGATTAATATTATCATTTTACTAACGCGCTAATGAGATTTGTGATGAGTTTTGTATGAAGGAAGTTTTCAAGTGTAGGAAAGAAGAATGATGAGATGAGATGAAGAATGGACAAAAGCTCAAGCTTGGGGATGCCCATGTCAGCCCAAGATATATTCAAGAAGTACAAGCGTCAAAGCTGGGCATCCCCTTCTTCATCAATAAAAATATCAGGTCCTGTTTCTGTTCACTATATTTTTATTGCTTCATATACTATGTGTTATTCTTGGAGCGTCTTTATTTTCTGTTGTGTATTATATTTTCAATAAAATGGGCACCATCATACCATGTTTGTTTGGGAGAGAGACACGCTCCGTTTTAATTGTATGAACGCTCTAGTTTTCACTCTTATTGTTCAACGAGCGTTTTATTTTTGGTAGTACTGCGTTTAGCTCTGGTTTTCACTCCTATTTTGTTCAGAGCTTGTTAGTATGCTTCAGTTATATATGATTAGCTCTCTGATCTTTAATTAATATTATAAATGAGAGTTGTTTCAAATAAGTTGATTGGTGTTGGATACGAGTAAAAAGGTTTCATATTAATAGTGATGCAAATGGAAGATCTCCTCTGATGTTTCAATTGGGTTGAATTGATCATTTAGTTTAGACTTTTAATATCACCTTATGCTTTAATTAGTAAGTTTTGTCGCTATGCATGATTATGACCATTATTGCTCTCTTAGTTGGTCGCTATCTTTCTTTTTGCTAGCCTTCATTCTGTACTGAGTATGATCTCTACTCGTGCATCCAACCACCAAAAACCAAAATATGCCAAAAGTGTCCACCATACCTACCTATATGTGGTATTTCACCGCCACTACAAGTAAATTTACATGTGCTACCTTTAAAACCTTCAAAATAATTCCTTGTTTTTGCAATACATAGCTCATGGGAAAGTAGCCTAAAAAAATATTGTGGTGAGGAATATGTCACTTATGTATCTTAGTTCTTATAAGCTGCTTGTTGTGTGGCAACCATGCCGACATGGGGACACCATCATCATATTTTTGATAAATATCATGTGAGTTACTATGCATGTCCGTCTTGTCTGAAGTAAAGGAGATAACCATGATAAAAGGTTAGAGTATGCATATTGTTAGAGAAGAACATTGGGCCGCTAACCAAAGTCGTGTTTACATGGTGGAAGTTTCAGCATGGACCTTAAAACCTCAAAAATCTCTTATGAGAAATTTATGTTGCCAAAAGCTTTAAGCTTAAAGAGGAGTCCATTTATCTGTTGTCCATGTTGTCCCGGTATGGATGTCTAAGTTGAGAATAATTAAAAGCGAGAAATCCAATGCGAACTTTCTCCTTAGACCTTTGTACATGTGGCATGGAGGTACCCCTTTGTGAAACTTGGTTGAAACATATGTAATGCGATGATAATCCGTGGAAATCCGAGCTAATTAGGACAAGGTGCGGGCACTATTAGTATTCGATGCATGAGGCTTGCAACTTATAGGAAGTTTTATACATAACCTATATTACTTATTGCTACCGTTGACACAATTGCCTCTCTTAAATTTTATATCTCTATGTTTTCAAAATAAAAAGCTCACATGTTTAATCTCTGCTTCCCTTTTACTTTTATGTTGAGTCTTCATCTTCTAAGTTATATGCACGTCTTATGAGAGCATAGTTGTCATTCTTAGTTCTATGTGCATGGTCCCAAAATTATTATTGATTGAATCATGAATGTGTTATTAATTGTTCTTAAATTATTTGTATCTAGTCATCCTTTGAACTTTGAAGGTGCATGTCACTTCAAAAATTATTCTTTTTACCACTTGCCTACTCGAGGACGAGCAGGAGTTAAGCTTGGGGATGTTGATACGTCGCAAACGTATCTATAATTTTTGATGTTCCATGCTTGTTTTACACCAATTACTATATGTTTTAAGAGACTAACCTATTAATAGTTGCAAAAGTGCATAATTTCTTGGTTTCAACTTTGTTGTGCAGAAAATAGGTAAATATGGAAGGAAATAGCTCATTATGGTGAAATCTGGAATTTCCCGTAATCTGTCCCTGCTGAACACTTTTCAAAGATCGCTTCGAAACTCCATCAAAAAGACATCCAATGAAAAAGTCGTAAACTACAAAGTTGTAGCGAATTTCAAGCCGAACTATTTGGACATCTTATTCGTCCAGAACGGACAATGGATGCATCCGGCAGAGCAGAATTACTGCGCAGGTTCATGCAGTCTCGGGACTCCGAAAGTTGGTGACGTATTTGACACAAACTCTTTCTATACCTGGATATTTCGGCCCAGCCACGAGTTGTGAGGCTCATGAAGGACAGAGGGGAGTCCTAGGAAGGTTTTAGAGGTGCCCAAGAGCCCTTGGATCAAAGGGGCATCCATCCCATGACCTAGATTGCATCTCCAACACTATATATTGATGGGAAACCCTATTTTTGAAGGCCCCAAGCATTGTCACGAAAATCCTCCTCCTTGGCAGCAGACAAGGAGGGGGAAACACTCATCTACACCAGAACCAACTCAAGGAAGAAGAAGGCTAAGGGGCGGCGCTCCCCCATGATGCCGGCGGCGGGGAAGGAGTCCCCCGCGCCGGCGCCGGCGCCGCCCACGCCTCCGCCTCCCGGCGCTCCTCGCTGAGCCCTCCAACGTCTTCACCGCCATCTCCATCACCAACTCCTCATTGTATTCAGTGGTCCATCCTCTCACAAACCTCTGTACCGCCCTATGTAAACATGGTGTTTGATGCTATAAGTTATAATCCTATGATCTATGTCATGTTGCCATAGTTTATTTGTTCTTTGATTGATTGGTTGTTTCTTTTTGGTTCATTAGAGTTATATGTTGATATGTTACCGTCCTTGGTGCCCATTATATTTGTGCGCGTATGGATCAAGCATCATAGGGTTTGTAGTACTTGTATACTAGAAGGGGGAAGTTCTGCCGGAGTGACAGAAACCTAAGGACGCGAACCGGATAGTTGCATGTATGGGAGTAAGAGGACCATTTACTTAAGGCTATGGTTGGGGAAACCTTAATGCTTGCTAGTATTTACGGATGTTTGCTAGCAAGCCAATCATATAGTACTTGTAATCCCGGAGGGAGAGCATGTATATTTAGCCTCTCCTACATAGAAAGCTGCATCGAAGACATTGAACCCAAGATCTTCACTAATTGATCTTGGACAAAGCCACAACTATTACCACCGCCTTTCCACACTCATGGTACTCGTTAGTTTAGTTTGTTTTATTGCTGCAGCACTAACATTTATTCCGTGTATTTTATTGTTCTCGCAAAGTCACCTCTCATACCCGTTATCGCTCTAGTTTTATTTTCTAGATATTGCAAACGCTTAGTGTGCGTAGAGTTGTATCAGTGGTTGATAGAACTTGAGAGAATGTTTATCCTACCTTTAGCTCCTCGTTGGGTTCGACACTCTTACTTATCGAAAAGGCTACACGCGATCCCCTATACTTGTGGGTTATCAGTTCTCTCTTTCATGCTCAGTCACATGAGCTAGCCGAGATCTTCCTCTCGCGCGTGCTGCTCGGTGACTATCTCCCGAGGTTCTTGAGTATTGGCTCAGGTTGGCTCTACGCCTACTCGACGCTGAGGCTGTAGCTTTTCTCTGCTCCAGTACATTTTTTCTTTTTCTATCTCCCGTCTGGCACGAGCGAGTATATATTGATACGCTTGCATCTCTTGTAATGTAGCTGTAGAGGTCATCGGCTCGGTGCCGCTCATGGCCCTTGCTGCTCTGTCCCAGGCTACCTGCGGAAGTTGTAATTTCTCCCGCGGTGTGGGCCTGACGTATTTATTTCCCATTCCTCACGTGAGATCAGCTGGATCGATTTATGGATTTCCCAAATCATCGAAAGCCTCTGATGTTTCATCCTCCTGGCGACTTGAGTCGCCAATTGCACAGACTTGATGATATTTTGTCATTGTGTTTTCATCTTCGGGGTCGGTGACACCGTCGTAAAGATCGGCGAAGACCTCCCGAATAGAAGTAGATATGTCGATGAAGTCGAAGCTGTCGATGCTCTTTAAGTCGTTGTCCAGATCGGAATCCGTGAACGACCCGAAAGGCATCCCGCCGAGCAGATCGGCGAGTTCTCCGCCGGCGGCGGGCTTGGAGTAGCTTGCCGACGAAGTCTCCTCGTCGCTTGACTTGATTGAAGAGAATGATCCCGAGAAATCGGAATCAATCGCTAACGGTCCCGAGAGAATCGGTGCCGCCAAGCGATATGATCCTTCTCTCCCGACGCGGAAGTGGAAACTCCCGAACGTCATCTTCATTGGATCCTCCATATAGGCATAAGCATCCACACGGGCGGGAGGGTGAGGAACAAAATCAACGAGACCAGTTTTGATCTGTTTACCTCCGTCCATCGCGTTGCTTGCCACCGATGATGTTGACGATGTTGAACATGCCATCGAGATCGGCTCCTTGTCGCCTCCGATTCCCACAGACGGCGCCAATTGACAAGGTATTAACTTGTCAACGCCTACGAGTTGTAGACTAGGGTTTCGCGGAAAGTAGAGGGCAAGTAGATCTCGAAGGTTTCAGCCGAAAAGGTGCTCGGCTGCTAAAAACTAGGGTTGGTGCTAACAATGATTCGATCCTTTCTGTCTCCCTCGGCTCCCCTTTATATAGGAGGTGGAGCCGAGGATTTCGTATCGTACAAGTTTACAATGTTTGGAAGGTTTACACGAGTCCTCGTATTACATCAAGACTTCCTAATACATCTATCTTCCATATCAATACTTATTGTGCTTCCAAGCTTCAAAGACTTTGGGTTGTGGGCCTTCAGTTATCCCCGGGTACCTTATTCGGCAGGCCCATCAGGGATGCCTATGTCAACGGCCTCCAATGCCTTGGAGGCGTCGTGCTAGCCAACACACATCTTGGTCCCATTTTCTTGCTCCACCGATGATGGGTCTTTCTTAGGCTTGACCATGGCCTTTGATTGCGGCCGGAGGCGGCGGTGGTGGTGGCGGCATCGTCATCCTCCATCGCTTGCTAGGGCTTGCACAACGGCGCCGGTGAAATTCATGATGGAGTGGCTGGAGAGGGAGTGGTTTATGTGGCACAAGCAGGTGGCCCTGGGGAGGACAAGGTGAGGACGCATGCGGATGTTCGCATCGTCTGCATGACCACATTCGGAAGTGGGTCGCCGCGAACTAGTCTGTGGTCCCTGACCGCTCGTTCGAATCTACACAGTGGAGTGGACGTACTCCTCCATCCACAAATAAATGTACTTGTACCTCTTATCATAAGTCAAACTGTTTAATCTCTCGACAAATTTTATCTAAAAGCCTAACAATATTTATGGCACTAAATTTATTGCTAGATCCATTTTAAAATGGAGTTTCATAATATACAAACTTGATGTCATGAATGTTTTTACTTTGTTTCACTAACATTGGTAAAATTCAAAAATATGTTTTTCGGAGGGAATTCAAAAATATTTGACTTCCAACAAAACCTACGTAGGCGGAGCTAGTTGAGTACTTGGGTGTACATATGTACACCCATTACTTTGAAGAGAAGGCTTTTTATGTATAATACACGCATACATGACAATACACCTTTGAGAATCCTTTATATTTTGACTATTTTTTAAATTTTTGTACACCCATTAACTGAAACGTGGCTCCGCCAGTGAAAACCTAAGTACACTTGTGGACGGACTAGGAAGTAGTACCTTTTTGACTTTTTAAGACATGTGTATACTGCTATCGATTTTTTTAAAAGTTTACTTAGAACAATCCGTCCCTAATTAACTACTGTAGAAGTGGTGAACATTCTGTCAATCTGTCATATTACTGCACACATATACGTAAAATATCGGGATTTCTATTTTCGTGCCCCTGCTTCGTTAGTTGTACTCAGTTTTCCCCAGCTCGTTAGTTTTTCCTCAGTTTTCCCCTCCCTCTAGTTTGAAACCCCTCGAAGACGCGGGTTCCCGTCAGGTCAGAGGCCTTACCGTTACCGTGAGGTCAGTTCCTCGCTGACCGTCTCGTGCTGACGGGTGGATCCATCTACCGCCGACGCGTGGGCCGTTTTATTTCCTGATTGTATACGCGGTGCTGCCAATGACAAATGGGGCCGCTCTATGGGGCTGCCGCAGCCAATGACCAGTGGGTCGTCTATTTATTTATAGAAAATTATATATTGCCGCTCTGTGGGGCCTCCGCAGCCAATGACCGCTGTGGTCGTCTATTTTATTTAGAGAATATAATATAGAGCCGCTCTGTAGGGGTCGCCTCAGCCCATTTTCACAGCTTAATCTAAAGTGACTCTTATGCTAAACATTGTGCATCCCGACGTTGACCTAGCAGTGGCGGCGAGCATAGCCGCTTCTGACCATGCCGATATCGGCATCGGCATCGGCATCGTTTGGAGGATGTGGTGCTCGAATAATAGTGGAAATGCGATATTATTTTTTACATGCATAATAAATAGCTAGATCTCTAAATCGATGCATATGAAGCTACATATATATTCTTGGTCATAATCCCCTTAATTATCTAAAGGGGATGGATGCATGGCTTCACGTCGTCGTCGCTTTCATCGTCGCATCTTCGTCGTCCGAGTAGTAGTACCTCCTGCACATTGTTCCGTCGAACACCTTCACCGTGAGCACATCATCGCCTTCATATTTGAAGTGTACGAACCAGCCGAAATCCACACCGTGCGCGATGGCGAATTTCTCCCAGCCCTTGTCGAGGTACATTCGGCCTTTTCCGTCAAATAGGACCGCAGTCAGCTGCTCGCAGATACACCTTAGCTGGCTCCTTGCCGTCAAGATAGTCCGCAAATTTTTTTGGGAGTTCCTGCAAAGAGATCGAGCGCCGATCGTTTGAAATTAGGGAACCCTTGAAATTAAAGGTTTTTTAGAACATGCCCATAATTAATCACATGCATCATATATGTGGGAACGCGTACGTACCTTCTTGACCAAAGGGTCTTCATAGACGACGATGAAGAACTCCTCTATGATCAATGGCAGTGTTGACGGTGGTGGTGGCAATGATGATGATCCACTTCCCCTTCCCCTTCCCCTTCCCCTTCCCCTTCCGGTCCGCGTCCGAGACGTGGAAGCCATGGCAATGGATAAAGTGTATGTGAACGAAAAGAAGAGAGAGGCAGAACCTATTGACACAAGGGATGGCCGTGTGGGTGTTTATAAGGGAGAGATGACCGTTGTAGGGTTTACACAATAAAATAAGGAGGAGATGACCGTTGTGGGGGTTTATACACAATAAATTAAGGAGGAGACGACCGTTGTGTGGGTATAGTTTATCATTTTACCGTGAAAAGTAATGCCTAAAAGGAAAGTAATGGCTACAAGAAATCGGTGATGGTTTATCGTTTTTTGCGTGAAAAGTAATGGGTACAAGAAATGGGTGATGGTGTATCATTTTTTGCGTGAAAAGTAATGGCTACACGAAATGGGTGATGGTGTATCATTTTTGTGCGTGAAAAGTAATGGCTACAACAAATCGGTGATGGTTTATCATTTTTGTGCGTGAAAAGTAATGGCTACAACAAAATCGGTGATGGTTTATCATTTTTTTGCGTGAAAAGTAATGGGTACACGAAATGGGTGATGGTGTATCATTTTTGTGCGTGAAAAGTAATGGCTACAAGAAATCGGTGATGGTTTATCGTTTTTTGCGTGAAAAGTAATGGGTACAAGAAATGGGTGATGGTGTATCATTTTTTGCGTGAAAAGTAATGGCTACACGAAATGGGTGATGGTGTATCATTTTTTGCGTGAAAAGTAATGGCTACACGAAATGGGTGATGGTGTATCATTTTTGTGCGTGAAAAGTAATGGCTACAACAAATCGGTGATGGTTTATCATTTTTGTGCGTGAAAAGTAATGGCTACAACAAAATCGGTGATGGTTTATCATTTTTTGCGTGAAAAGTAATGGGTACACGAAATGGGTGATGGTGTATCATTTTTGTGCGTGAAAAGTAATGGCTACAACAAATCGGTGATGGTTTATCATTTTTTGCGTGAAAAGTAATGCCTAAAAAGAGTTTATAATTTAGCTCGTGAAAAATAATGCAGAAAACCAAACTTTGCGTGAAGCTAACCGACGACAGAGAGAGAGAGAGGGTGGTGGCCCCGACCGAGAGAGAGATAGGGGTTATCCCGCCCGTTAGATCATACGATCAACGGTCGTCGGGCACGATCCGCGTGACATGGGCTAGACCAATCAGTGGCAATGTTGGGCGTCCGTGAGAGTTTGTGAAGGGAGAGGGCAAAACCGAGTAGTATCAAGAAACCAAGGGCAAGTGAGTAGTAAACATGACTAAGGGATTCAAATATGAGATTTAAAAAATGGAAAATGCGTGTTTTGTACAATGAAACCCATCTTGGCCTACCTCAAACTATTTGCAATACAAATCTACATGAGTGTGAAAATTATGGTCTCATTCGGACAAAGTATGTTTTGGGGAAAGCTGTTTTGGGTAGGGCTTATTATGGAAAACCATGCACCTTCATAGCTACTAGGTGATTTGAGAAGTGACAATTTGTGGTGAAACTTGATTTATCTACGATTTATCTATGATTTGAGAAGTGGAAATTTGTGGTAAAGACTCCATGAGTAAGTGCCACTCCTTTTCGGAATTTTTTGCACATTAAATAACTCATTTAACTAGTTAATCCCATTTGTTGACTCTCCGTTGACCAGCCACTTGAGGGTAAAACTCGAGTATATTGCACTAGCCAGTATTAGCACTCAAGGTGAAAACTGAGCATACAAAAAATGCTAGTATATGACTCGAGGGTATAGATGAGTATATCTAAATTTCCGTGGTTAGACTCGAGGACGCGTGTTGCGGTGCGTAAGTGGAAGAAGTGCCATTGTTGACGCGTGTCGCGGTGCGTACGTGGAAGACGTGCCATTGTTGACTCGGGTCGCATTTAGGACGCGTAAGCCCCTCTCTCCCTCCCTCTCGCACACAAGCACGTCTCATTATCGCTCACGCACGAAACCACCCCTCTCACGTCCCATCAACTTCTCCAAAAACCCCAACCGCCGTACGAGCCCTCCCCGCCGGCGATGGAGAAGAAGAATGCGCCGGCGGCCATCGCCCCGAGCCCGTCGCCGCCGAGCCCGTCGCCGCCGAGCCCGTCGCCGCCGAGCCCGTCGCCGCCGAGCCCGTCGCCGCCGAGCCCGTCGCCGCCGAGCCCGTCGCCTCCGAGGGCGGCGCATCCAAGCGCGGCGCCTCCGTGAACTGGGCCGGTCTCACTGCTGACGGACCACTTCACAAGATCGGCGAATGCTTATTGGCCAAAGAGGAGTACGTGGACAGCTACTCTGCTATGAGGCAAGTTCCGTAGAAATTGGCGCTCAGTGTTTACTCGATCCCGACGTGCACCTGCACGAATGGATCATGCTACACCACGCCCTTCCACGCGCCGCTGAGTTCACCTTCCTCCATCTCGGCACATCCCGCTACGTCACCATAGATCTATCTGCAGTTCGTGCAAGGTTCAAATTCCTCGGCTTTTCCCGTGGCGTCACCATAGATCTTATTTTCAATCTTAGTGCTGAATGTTATCTTTTCAATATATTTTAGATTCTACTTCTCGGCTTTTCCCGTGGCGTCATCGTGCTTGCCCGTAAGAACCCACCGCACAAGATACGGCTGCTGAACCCACTCACAAAGAAATCGAACACGATGTTTGAGGCGCAGATGCCATCTCGTTTTTCTCGAAATCAGTCGCCGTTATCAAATCCTCGACTATGGTCTTCGTTGCCACACATTACCCGCCGGAAATTGGTTGGGTCGATGAGAGCACTCCAACTAAGGATATAAATGAAGATGGGGATTGGGGAGAAGGAAGATTTTCGATCAAGAACCATGGTTTCCGTTCCATTACCCCGTTCAATGGTGAACCGTATGCGTAGGCTGCGGACAATTTTGAGATCGGAAGAATAGTGTGCACCAATATACAGCTGCAGCAGCGCGCGAGCACTCGTCAAGATGGAGACACTAATTTCATTTCCGTAACTTGGACGTCGAAGTTCTACCTTGTGGAGTCGGATGGTGAGCTGCTGCTTGTGTTGTTGGTCAGCGCGGCTTTGGCGGGCAAACCATTGGTGTACCGTGTGGACACTCGAGCCGCTCTCTCCATCCGGTCACTAACATTGGCAGTAATGCCTTCTTCGTGAATTATATCCGGTGTATCTCCGTCGACACCGGAGTGTACCCGACACTTCAACCTCGGCAGCATCTACTACACGGATTTGGGTTATATCGAGCGTACTCTCATGATACAAATGCCTGGGATGAGTGGCCACTACGTGTGGATAGAATAGGATTCTACGGTTTGAGAAATGAACACGAGCCATACCGTTTGGAGGATGTATTGGCCTCACACTGCGGACGGAAGGAGTTCAATGAATATTTCCTTGGGGAATTGCACGAATGGAGCGACGGAGAAATATATGAGGAGGAATGAAGAACAAATTCATTCATCCTAATCTTCTTGTTGTCCATACATTGCGTGCGTGATCTTGTATATTTTTGCAGCTTAGTTTGTCGTGAACATTAACAATGTTATTGGCTGCTTTTGGTCACTGTATGCGGTTTACCTATGTATTATACTTAGTTTTCTGATTATGCTGCTCGTGAATTTATCATATAATAGCTTCTAGATTTGCTACTAGATTTGCTGCCATATTGGGCAAAAAACGAGGGCCAAAAGGCATAAATAACCCCAGAGATTTGCTACTAGATTTGCTGCCATATTGAAGAAAGACAGAAATAGAAGCTTCTCTAGATTTGATACTAATTTGGTGAAAAAGACAGAGAGAGAAAGAGGGGAAAAGGTGCTCTTAAAAATGCCAATTTGGGCCGAGAGAGACAAAACCCAGCTCCTGCTCACGTGCAACCAAACGCTTCTCGTCCCGTCCCACGCGGTCCCTTTCTACCAGCCCCACGCGACGCGGCCCCACACGACGCGGCCCCATAGACGACGCGGCGCAACACGCCGGCACGTAACGTCCAAATAAACGGATTCCTTCCGTCTGAGCTCCTTCTGCGGGTCTTCAGACAAAGGCTAGGGTAAAACTGAGGAAAAACTAAGGGGCTGGGGAAAACTGAGCACAACTAAGGAACCGAGGGCACGAAAATAGAAATCCCTAAAATATCCAGTTGGACCTGCATGCATAGATAGATGGAGTAATATAAGAGTATAAAATAACGTAAGTACAGTTTCACTCCTCTCCAGTCTGTCTGCAGATGCGACGATCAGAGATAGTTAACCTGCGATCCCCAGGTGAGCATCACGCAGAGCACAGCGGCCCCGCCGTGATCGGTGCAAAAAGGCGCTAACAGTAACTGAGAGGCAGGGAGGCCGGGCAGAGTCATGGGGGTTCCGTGTCTTCCTTGCTTGTCATACCTAGGGTAAGCTCCAGTACTTGCACTTGCACCCATCAGGCATCGGTGGCCCAGAGTTGGGCAACCGTCCATCAGTCCCCTCCTGATGCAAACCCATCAAGCTACCTAGCTTAGCTAGCTGCTCTCCCATAGTCCCATGCACGTATCTCCAGGAGCAATGGGAGACCGATGGGGGGTCGTGCTGCTTCCTAGCTCTACTATGACTGTATTTATTGCGACCCCGAGGGTCGGTGCGGCCATTATAAGAGGCAGCAAGAAGCAAGAATGCATATGCAGCTTTGCTTGCTAGGTGAAAAACCATAGGGAGACCTGAGCAGGGCATAGCGGCAAGGCGATCCACATAGCTAGGTCTAGCAGATAGATAGAGGTAGCTCATCTCCCCCCTGTTCCTCAGTTGATCGAATCCCTAGCTACCTTCACTCTGACTGGCCGGTCATCGTTGTCGATCGCTGGGGAGAGCGAAATCGATCGAGATCATCAAGGCCCGGCGGCGAGAAGCATGGCGGCGCCGAACAGCAGGCAGCAGTGGACGAGCATGTTCCGGTCAAAGCACGGCAGCCAGATGTGGCAGTCGCAGGCCGACATGAGCGGCTCGCCCCCCTCCCTCGTCTCCGGCCACTCCTTCAAGTCCTCCTTCTCAGCAGGTAAAAGATGATCGATGCATGCTACTGTTAGTCTGTGTCACATGTCTTTCTTTCCATGCACTAGCCGACGATCGGTAGGGTATTTGTCTTGTAGAGTGGAGCGGGGGATCGATTTGATTAACTCATGATGATCATGGCTCGGTTCGTTCTTATAGGGCCCGATCTGGGGAGGAGCACGGAGACGAAGCCGCGTTGGAACCCTCGGCCGGAGCAGATCCGGATCCTGGAGGCGCTCTTCAACTCCGGCATGGTCAACCCGCCGCGAGACGAGATCCCGCGCATCCGCATGCGCCTGCAAGAGTACGGCCAGGTCGGCGACGCCAACGTCTTCTACTGGTTCCAGAACCGCAAGTCCCGCTCCAAGAACAAGCTCCGCAACGCCGCCGCCACTCGACCCGCACCGGCGCGGTCCTGCGCGCCGGCCCGACACAACCAGGCCGCACCGCCGTATATGCCCCCAACCCCTCCCAAGCAGTTCCAGCCGCAGCAGCAGAAGCAGCTATTCTTCTCGCCGGTGGCGCCCACGTCTTCCTCCTCTTCCTCTTCCGACCGGTCATCCGGATCCAGCAAGCCGGTGAAGCCAGCCACCACGCAGGCCATGGACCTGCTTTCGCCGATCGCCGCGTCGTGCCACCAGCAGATGCGGCACCAGCTGGGCCTGGACCAGGGCCAGCCTGCGGTGTCGGCTCCGCTCCCGGCTCCTACACCAACGATGCACGAGCCCGCCCCGGCCGCCGAAGTCGAGCCGATCTTCCTGCAGTACCCACAACAAGGGAACTGCCTGCCGGCGGGCGAGCTCGCCGCCATCCTCGGCGCCCAGTACATGCCCGTGCCCGCTGTGCAGCAGACACTGCCGGCGTCCATGCTCTCGGGGCTTTACAACGAGCTGTCGCCAGCGCCCACCAGCACTGGCCACAGGAACAGCGCCTGGGCCGGCGGGCGTGGCCAGTACTGGCCCAGCGGCGCTGACGAGCAGCTCGGCCTCGGCAAGCCGCCGTTGAACGCCTCGCTCGTCGCCAATGAAGAGGCGCACGAGGACTTCACCAAGCTGGGGCTGCTGCAATACGGCTTAGCCGTCACTACGGCGCCGGCCACCTCTTCGGCTGCCGTTTGGCCGCTTCCGGCTTCGCCGGATCCAACCTCCGTCACCGTTGCGAGTGCGGCTGCTCCAGCAGCTGGGTTGACAAGTTTATTTGCAGCTACTGATGCGATCACCTACAATCACTTGCAAGGTACGTGATGATGACTAGCTTCGTTTATTTTGGAGCACCGTTTACTTGAATTTGTTCATCTTCGCCTTCTACTTAGTATCGCATGCATCCGTATGTTCATGTTTTAAAGGCGTAGATGTGTCACGTTCTCGCATTTCTCCTGTAATGCCGTGTCTCGATTTCAGTTACTTTTGGATCTTAGCTTGCCTGCTGCCATTATTTAGATATCCATATACACGTCCAGTCGTTGTATGCTTCCGTGTATGAGTTTGTGCAATTTTCCTTTAGGGCCCCCAATCTATATATAGAACCAATCATAATATACCGTATGTTCGATTCATTGCCATGGAAATGAGACAATGATGAACCATGTAAACTCTCTTGTACTACTTGCATGCAATTTTTTTGTCAGTCAAAACTGTTTGTGCAAGCATGGCTTTTCTGTACATGCTAAAAATAGGGAATATTTCTTAGTTTGTAATCACACTGGTTTAAAACAGGACCAAAACATATATAGAAATTATATTATCATGATGGGATGTTACAATATATGAACTATTTCATGGTGGCAAAAACATCATGTCAAAATGTATATATTCATTCTAGCTAGTTGCAAGTATGAACCATATGCATCAATGCATGTGCACACTGGGCTAGTTATTTCAGACATGTTCATGAAAAGACTAGAGTTGGAAGAATGGAAGCATATACGATTCCAAAATGGGACTTTGGATCCACAGATATACCACATTGTTTAGCTATGTGATTCCAAAATGGGACTTTGGATCAACAGATACATTGTATAGTTATGCGAAGGAACAGACTGATCTTACTATCATGCACACATGCGGTAGTAGCAATCTAAGCACAAAGTGTTCATGTAGTATGTAATTTTCAAAAAGAACAGAATTTGATCTTATGATGACAGATAAAAAAGATGAAATCATTGCGAATACAAATCCAAAATGGGACGTTTTTTGATTGTTTGGATGAAGGGGAGTAACTAGCTTCGGCTACTAGCTTTAGGTCATGTCATTGTCACAAGTCATAACTCATAAATTGTGCCTCTCCTGTATGGTCTTGTCCTAGTAACTTATCAGTCAAGAGAGAGAAATGTAGAAGAAGGGGATGCGTGTGTGTGTGATGAATTTTCACAGCGTACGTATAGGAGTGAGTACGCACGTACGTTTGTGAAAAGACTGAGGTGATGGCGGTCAAAATTTCTCCTTTCTGCGCGGCGTGCGTGCAAGCAAACGCGCGTTCAAGGCTGCTCTTTCACATTGCAGGGCGTTTTTACCCAGAGCGACCGTGCGCATGGCTGAAGGCTGGCAGTCCAAGACTGTCAGTCACGCTTGCTCGCTCGTCGCGCGCTTGGATTTCCTCGTAGTCTTCCAATTTCTCAAGTCACGGGTCACAATAACTCTCCTCTCTGCACTGCAGTTACTCCCGTTTGTTTCTTTTTGACCGTGTGCGACACACATTTGCATGCAGGACCAGGGGGCGATGTTGGGTTCGAGGGCGCAGCCGGCGCCGGAGCCGGCACGGCGGGAACCGCGGCGAGGGGCGCCGCCGTGGTGTGCTTCGCGGGTACCAGCGCCGCGTGCAGCGTCCCGGCCGCACACCTCGACGTGAAGCTCTACTTCGGCGAAGCGGCCGTCCTGTTCCGCTGCAACGGTGACCGGCCGGAGCCGCTCCTCGTCGACGAGACCGGTCACACTGTCGAGCCGCTCCAGCACGGCGGCGTGTACTACTGCGTGCTGATATAGCACTCAAAATAGATGACCGCGTTCGTCGTGCTAATTACCTACTGTAGTACATAAGGGGGTCTATGTGACCGGCATTGCTAGATCAAAATTAGCTAAGAGTAGTTTCCTATCTACCCCCTCCGTTCACTAATATAAAACGTTTTAGCAAAGCTAATTTAGTTTGCTAAATGTTATATTAGTGAACCGAGTCAAGGAAGTAGCGTATTATTAGTATGGACATCATCGTCCTATTGGGATGGCCAATGTTTCTATATTCTAAACCTTAATCAATTAGTATGACGATGGTGTTTGCAGTAGCTAGACGAGAAACCTTCAGCATGAATGTTGAATCAGCACTAGTAACATAATATTGTGATCCTAATGTATTTTCATTATGTGTTTTGAATATATCAATTGAGTTCAAAATGTTTACTATTGGTAGAAGTGCGCTTATATAACCTTCTTGTCCTATATGAGCCCCCTAGATGTTCACTTTGGTTCTGTACGTACGATCAAATCTACTGTTTCCTATTTGAAAGTGGCCAGTGAACTGCAGTTAAGCAGCTAGCTAGCACACATATATAGGCTGATAGAGAGCCTTCATGGTGTGCAGGAACATGACATAAGAAGACTACAGTAAACCGACCAGGACAGTGCTGTACATGCACGAAGGTGTCCCATTGCCCATAGCTGATGAACATATTAACTACTTCCAAAATCAGTAAAATAGGATGGTTTACTTGTTTAACTTATCTTTAGGTAAACTAACTATATCATGAGGTTTTAGGGTCTTCCTCACTATGCTAGTTCCGTTGAGAAATTTGGAACGAAATAAACATGTTTTCCGCGACATATCGTCCTCTCTGAGGTGCCAAGCAAGTGAGTTGCATATTGTTGTGTCAGTAGACCTTCATGATTTTGTTTCGGTTTTTCCTTTGAAATTTATGGCTCTCTTTTAACTAAAAGGAATGATGCAAAACAATTGTCTCCATTCTATTTCACGATGTTTTCTATATGTTTTTGTTTTGTTTTAGGTTGCCTGGAAATTGATATTTCTTCTTTCCAAAAAAATACTCATTCCTATTTCAGGTTAACTAAGTTTCACAACTTGGAAACTAAAGTTGCACATAGATTTCATGTCTACATGGTGGCTCACGCGGCAGGCAATCGGAGTGTAGCTAGGATGGTTAAGCCGCACGCCGTGCCACCCGAACCGCCCCAATGCACACCCGTTTGTGGCCATATCGTACAAACAAGCTCACTAAACTTTGCTGGTCATGCGAGGATCAATAACAAGGAAGGCACATCGAGCATCCAATATCACACCCTTCTTTTTGGTTTCTTGACATAATAAACAAAAATGTCGATACCGCTCCTTCCGTTGTCGCTTACATTGGTGTTAGTTTTCCTTAACCTAATCCAAACTCGAGTCGTTGAGAGGAATATGGAGGATGTTGCTCGTGTGTGGCTTAATTTATTATTGTTCTATTACAATCAACACATAATAGGGGTATATGTTGAATACGATATGAGCCTATGTATACCACACAAATTAATGTTGGATACGCGATTATGATACATGTTTGGCATTAATGGTATCGACTAGCGGAGGAACCTTAATCCTATCTTGAAGCATGACTACCCCTAGAGAGGATGCTATGAAATTCCATATAGAAGAGAGGCATGGCTCCCTCTCCTCTACAAATCTCGTGTGGAGTTGTAGGTTTAGGTGTAGGTGTAGAGATGAGTCTATGTTTGCATATATGGAGTTTGGCGGTACGCCGGTCTCCTCGTATCCATCTCGGTCGCCCACGAGTAGCGACATGGGAGGGCCAGCGAGCACCTCTGCCTTTTTCTCCATGGTGGAGGTTGAAAAATAGGTCTCGATCCAGTGATGGATTTGTTAATAAGCTCGGTGGAGCTCCTTTTCTCGTGTTCTTGCCCGATCTAGTTGTTCTGGTAGTGGAAGAAGGGCTAAAGGAGCGGGATTTTTCAATATGCCAGCTGGTCATCGACGGTTGTGTTGGTCCATCCGTGTTTGAATTCATATGGAGAACATCGAGAGCTACTCTCAAGCGAGACTCCTCCGACGCGCGACATGAGTTGTATAACGGAGTATTCGAGTCTACCTCGAGTTGCTCCAACTTTGATTTCCGTTTACCGGCAGCTCTGCGTGCCAGTCATATTTTTGAGAGGCAGTTCTTGAACACGAGGATCTCTCACGACTGTAGTTAGAGGCATCCCCATGTCCGCATCTTCTACATTTTGTTCACCATGATATTGATCTCCATCATCGTGTGCGGCAACCTCTTCATCGTCGTCAATGTCATGATGCCCTTCTACCCCATTTCCAGATGTCACCTCCGCATCATCATCTTCATCACTCATCCACTGAGTGTGGCCCTACATGAAACCACTCACGAGCAGCCCCCCCCCCCCTGAAAGAACATCTCTTGCATTTTGTTTTGTGTGTTTGATGTCAATATATGTGATACACTAATGTTTGATTAAGTGGTACAGGGATTACATAGTTTCATATTTGCGTGTGTTGGATTTGGTCGGTCCGTCAAAAGTTAACAGGAAAAGCTTGGCCAGGCCGGATAATCCGGGCCGGATATTCTTGAACTATCCGGCCCCCTGATTTTGGCTAAGTCTTCGAGGAAAAGCAGCTCGGTAGGGGGCCGGACATTTGGCCGGATAATGTCCCGGTATTGTACCAGGGCCGGATTATCCGGGCCGGATATTTTGGAAATATCCGGCCCCCTCGATTTTGGCTAAGGACTGGAGGAAATGTGAATCAGTACATGGGCCGGATAATTGGCCGGACAATGTCACACTTTTGTTCTGTAGGCCGGATTATCCGGGGGGGGGCGGATTATCCGGCCCTACTTACACCGGATTATCCGGCCCCCCGGAAGCAACAACGGCTCAATTTCGAGAGGGGGTATAAATACCCCCTTCTTCTACCTTGGTTGCTTGCTCAATCATTACACAAGAAATCTGTCAAGCCACCTCCATTAGAGCCACCTCAAGAAAGTCAAGATTTGCAAGATCTCCTTCCTCCCCCAACCAAAGCTCTTGATCTTTGGGAATTCGAAGGAGAAGACACCGATCTACATCCTCACCGAAGCGTTCTTCATTTCCCCCTCTCTTGTTTGAGGGATCTCATGCTAGTGTTCCTATTTGGTTCCCTAGTTGATTTGTTGTTGATGTATTGTTGTTGATTGTTGTATTGTTACAGATTTGGGAGCCTCCAATTTGGTTGTGGATGTGTGCCCCAAGAACTTTGTAAAGGCCCGGTTTCCGCCTCGAGGAAATCCCTTAGTGGAAGTGGGCTAGGCCTTCGTGGCGTTGCTCACGGGAGATCCGAGTGAAGCCTTCGTGGCTGTTGGTTTGGCTTGCGTAGCAACCACACTCCTCCAAACGTAGACGTACCTTCTTGCAAAGGAAGGGAACTACGGGAATCATCTCCGTGTCATCGCGTGCTACACTCTCGGTTACCTCTATCCCACTCTATCTCCTATTGCGTAGCTATACCTTGCTTAGTTGATATCCTTGTCATATAGGTAAATTCACATAGTTGCATATCTAGAGAATTTACCTTTCGTGTCAAGCCTAAATTGAAAAAGAACTAAAAATTGGTGAGCACCTATTCACCCCCCCCTCTAGGTGCGGCATACGATCCTTTCAATTGGTATCGAGCCTCGGCTCTTATTTCGGGCTTAACCGCCTAAGAGTATGCCGAACGAGGAGCCCTCGGAAGGGGCCGCCACGACGGTCTCCATGGAAGACTTCAATTCGTTGAAGTCCTCCATGGAAGCCCAAATGGAAAGCATGAAAAAGATGATAGCCGAGCTTTTGGCTCCGGTCCTTCCCAAGGCTCCTAGTCTAGAGGTAAAAGACACGGGTGCGTTAAATGAGGGAGAGGCTTCGGACTTACCCTCATCTACCAAACCCGTAGAAGGTGACAACTTAAACACTATCAAAGCTACAAGTGCATCTCCCAAGGGAACTAGTGAAAGTGAGAGCTACAATCGAGTACCTCCGAGGTATTGGGTTTTGGCAAGGTTGTGGTTGCACACAACATTACTCTTGTGGATGTCATGCTTGTCAAAACCCTTGGTTACAATTTGCTTTCCGTTTCCGCCCTTGGCAAGATGGGTTTCGCCGTCTTCATTGATAATGATATTGTGGTCCTCTTGTGGAGCAAGACTCTAAAAGTCGCATTCGTTGGGTATCGCGAACACAACTTGTATGTGGTGGACTTTTCGGGGGCCACCACGTCAAGTGCGATGTGCCTATTCGGAAAGGCGGACGTGGGTTGGTTGTGGCATCGCCGCCTAGCCCATGTCAACATGAGAACTTTGCAAAGTCTTCACAAGGGGAACCATATTGTGGGACTAATGGAAAATGTGTCTTTTGCCAAAGATCGTGTTTGTAGGGCTTGTGTTGAAGGCAAAATGCATGACTCTCCGCATCCAAGCAAGACCATTATCTCTTCCAAGAGGATCTTGGAGCTCCTTCATGTGGATCTCTTTGGTCCCGTTACTCATGCAAGTCTTGGTGCGAAGAAACATTGCTTGGTGATTGTCGATGACTACTCAAGATACACTTGGGTCTACTTTCTCAAGACGAAAGATGAGACTCAACAAATATTCATTGACTTTGCTACCGAGGTGCAACGCCAACACAACCTCCTCATTATGGCAATAAGAAGTGACAACGGCTCCGAGTTCAAGAACTACACACTCAATGATTTTCTTAGTGATGAGGGGATTCGTCATCAATATTCCGCTGCTTACACCCCTCAACAAAATGGTGTTGCGGAGAGGAAGAACCGGACTCTTATGGATATGGCAAGGTCTATGATGGCGGAGTATAAATCCCGCTATAACTTTTGGGCCGAAGCCATCTCCACCGCTTGTCACTCCTCCAACCGGCTCTATCTCCGCAAGGGCTTGAACAAGACTCCATATGAAATACTCACCGGGAACAAGCCTAATATCTCATACTTCAAGGTGTTCGGGTGTGATGAAATACCTCAAGATGCCATAGTAAGAATGGGTGTGGGATTTTTCCGCCCCATTGAGGGACACGGTGTGGCGTCTCGGGAAGAACTATGCTCTACCACGGTGGAGCCCTCATCTTCTCAACATCAACAAACCTTACCTTGTGAAGCAAATGATGCACCAACCCAAGAACAAGAACAAGACTCTCCCTCTTATGTGCAAGATCAAGGACAAGATCAAGGTCAAGATCAACCTATCACTCACAATGCCTCCAATGAGGAACCAATCAACTCTTGCCCTTCTCCAAACATTGTTCAAGATCAAGCACATGAGATTGAGCAACCCCAAGCAATTGAGGAAGCTCAAGTTCAAGGTCAAGACGGGGACCCAAATGATCAACTTGATCAAGTGACACCTCCAAGGCCTAGAAAGACCAAGGAGGAGATCGAGGCCCGTCGTCTAGCAAGGAGAGATAGGAACCTCGAGCTACGTGGACACACTCATGACAAGGTTCTTGGTGATGTTAGGGCAAAGGTTTCCACAAGAAGGCAATTGGCGAACTTTAGCCATCATCATGCTTATATCTCCTTAGTGGAACCCAAGAAAGTATTTGAAGCCCTTGAAGATTCGGATTGGTTGGAAGCTATGCATGAAGAACTCAACAACTTCAAGCGCAACAAAGTGTGGACTCTAGTAAAGAAGCCTAAGGAGTGCCGCAATGTTATAGGCACTAAATGGATTTTCAAGAACAAGCAAGATGAGTTTGGAAATGTTGTGAGGAACAAGGCAAGATTGGTGGCTCAAGGGTTCTCTCAAGTGGAGGGTATTGACTTTGGAGAAACCTATGTTCCCGTGGCTCGCCTTGAGTCCATTCGTATCCTTCTTGCTTATGCTTCGCATCATAACTTTAAGTTACAACAAATGGATGTGAAAAGTGCTTTTCTTAATGGTCCTTTGCATGAAGAGGTTTATGTTAAGCAACCCCGGGGTTCGAGGATCTCAACTTTCCTAACCATGTCTACAAGCTTGATAAAGCACTTTATGGTCTCAAACAAGCTCCTAGAGCTTGGTACGAGCACCTTAAGGAATTGTTGGTAGACCGTGGGTTTGATGTTGGGCTAATCGACCCCACTCTTTTTACTAAGAGGGTCAATGGGGAGCTTTTCGTTTGCCAATTATATGTTGATGATATTATATTTGGATCTACTAACAAAGCTTTCAATGATGAATTTTCAAAGCTTATGACCGATAGGTTTGAGATGTCTATGATGGGAGAGATGAAGTTCTTCCTTGGTTTTGAGATCAAGCAATTGAGGGAAGGAACCTTCATCAACCAAGCAAAATATCTCCAAGACATGCTCAAGAGGTTCAAGATGACCGAGATGAAGGGTGTGGCCACTCCTATGGTTACCAAATGTCATCTTGCACTAGATCCCAATGGTAAAGAGGTGGATCAAAAGGTATATCGCTCCATGATTGGATCCTTGCTTTACCTTTGTGCATCTAGACCGGACATAGTGTTGAGTGTTGGTGTGTGTGCAAGGTATCAAGCTTCTCCTAAAGAGAGCCACATGATGGCTCTCAAAAGAATCTTTCGATATTTGGTTGATACCCCAAGATATGGTATTTGGTACCCCAAAGGCTCAAGTTTTATTCTCAATGGTTATACCGATGCGGATTGGGCGGGTGATAAGGATGATAGGAAATCAACTTCGGGGCTTGCCAATTCCTTGGTAGGTCCTTGGTGTGTTGGTCTTCTAAGAAGCAAAATTGTATATCTCTCTCCACCGCCGAAGCCGAATATGTTGCCGCCGCAAGTGGATGCACTCAATTGTTATGGATGAGGCAAACTTTAAAGGAATACGGTGTCATTTGTGACAAAGTGCCTCTATTATGTGACAATGAAAGTGCCATCAAGATTGCCTATAATCCGGTGCAACATTCAAGAACGAAGCATATTGAGATCCGGAATCATTTCATTAGGGATCATGTTGCCCGGGGTGATATTGAGCTTATCTATGTTCCTACCAAAGATCAACTTGCCGATATATTCACGAAGCCTCTTGATGAAGCAAGGTTCTCTTATTTGAGGAATGAGCTAAATATCATTGATTCAAGGAGTATAGCTTGACCATCTTGCAAACACACTTTCGTCTCAAAACTTTATTTGGTTTAGATGTGGGCATGGAAATAGGGGGAGTGCGGTTTAAATTATTGAGCTATCCCTCCCCCATAATGCCAACATTAAGAAATCATTCTCTTTATATCATATGTTGATATGTGAGCTTCAATGATGAGTAGTGGCTTGGACCCAAGATATATCTTCGCGGTGCCATGCCACAACACTCATATATGGTGGTCTAGGCCACCACACTCTTCTTTGTGAAGAGTTGGAGTTATTTGGATCTTATTGCCTCTTATTTGACAACTCCATGTTCTTATGGGAAATCACTCAAGTTTGGCCTTATTTGCTTATATCTTGCAAACTTGAGTGATCATGTACCATTAACAGTTTGAACCCTCTAAACCTAAGCCTAATCTCTCCAATAAGCCACTTCCATCTTGCTCATTTGTCATGTTTGGTAAAAACTTGGAGTTTGAGGTTTTTCGGTCGGATGATATAGGGTGCTCCATCTTATTGGTAAATTTGCACCTTATATGTGACATGATGCTTTATTAAGTCATATATGGGTATTGCAAATAACCAACGAAAGATGGGCCGGATTCCGGTGATTCGGAATTTTCCAGAACCCGGATAATCCGACCCCGAGCCACCCGGAATATCTGGCCCGGCCGGATTATCCGCCCTAACATAGGGCCGGATTATCCGGCCTGGGCAGACCTTGAAAGGGTTGAGGTCGAGGGCGCAAGGGGCAAAACGGTTCGAGAACCTGCCCCCGCGCGCCCCTCTCCTCTTTCTCCTCTCAAGGCCGCCGGATCTCCTCCTCCTCGCCGGAGACGCTCCATCCGCCCCCTCTCGGAGTTCTTGGGTGGATCGGGTGGATCTCCTCCCTAGCTACCTTCTCCTCCAAGCGGTTTCCACAATGGATGTGGGTATGATTCACAATCTCTATCCCTAGATGTTGTGTTTTATATGTGCTATTTTCTTGGTGGAATTGGTGTCTAGTTGTTCCAAATCATGTGTAGTGTACTCCTCTTGCATGCTATGAGGCCGATCTAGTCTTAGACATGTTTTTGATTGGAAATCTGCACATCTCGAAGGGCCGGATTATCCGCCCCCCGAGCCGGCCGGATTATCCGGCCAGGCCGGATTATCCGCCCCTAGGGGACCCCGGATTATCCGGCCTGGAGCTTCATCGCCGCTGCAGTTTGCTTCAATCTGTCATGTCTAGATTTGTACCGACTTATTTGCATGCTTCTCGAGTGTATTACTGTATCTTACATGACTTATGAGCATTACCTTTCCTTTGCTACCCGCCTTTGCTTCTCACAGGTGGTGCTTCTCGGGGTGGTCGGAGACGCTCGAGGCATGATCGATCTAGTGACGAGTTTGCACCCAATGCACCTCGCAAGTCGGTCACTTCAAGGAGGAAGAACAAGGAAGTGAGGGAGAACTACAAGGCCATGGATCCTATTTCTTATTCAGCTATCCGCTTGAAGAACTGGTATGAAGACGTTCCAAGGGATGAAGAGATAGAGGGCGAGGAGATATTGGTGCATGGAGCAAATGTACATCTACAAGGACATCTATGAACCAATGAAGAATGCGAGACCCATGCAAGCCATTGATGTGGACATTCTAGCTGAGAACAATCATTTTGAAGATGCTATCTCGGGTTGTTGGAAGAATGGGCTTGAAAGATATCATGAAGATTCAATGTAACTATAGCCCGAGATTTGGTGAAGCAATTCTTTGCCACTTTGGCAATCAAGACCGATGAGGAACGCACTATGGAATGGATGTACGGCTCCACACATTGCACTGCCACTCTGCGCCGCTTTGCTGGTATCCTTGGAGTTTCTATTGATGAGGGTCGTCGTCTTCATGGACCTCAACAGACTGACAAGAATGCTCTTGCAAATCTCTATACCTCAGCTGGAAGGATTGGTTATACTAAGGGGCTGCTCTCCATATACAGTCAGTTGCTCCGGTTCTTTCGGGCAACCATTTGCCCAAGTGGTGGTAACAATGATGCTATCCGGGGAGTTCTTGTGGATCTTATGCACCTCAGCTATAAGTGTGCTCGTGATGGTGATGAGGTGCGGGACTACACTCTTGATATCATGGACTTTATCTTCCATGAGATCCGTGATGCCATGGTCTCCCGGACCACCATACCTTTGCCCCCTACATCCAGCTTCTCATCAACAACTACGTATCCGTGAGTGAAGATTTGAGTGGGTATCCGTTAGTGCAGCACCATGTCAAGAAGGCCTACAAGCTCAAGCCAGTCTCTTCAGCTGTACCTGCACCTGACTCTTTCATGCATGATGCTCGTTCTAGTGGTGTTGCTCCTGCTCGTCATCCTGATGTCCCGGCTCTGAGGAAGGAAGTGACTCGGCTTAGTTGGTTTCAGCGTCACATCCTTTGCATGAACGTTGAGATTCACAAGGAGAACTATGCAGCTAGCCGTGAGCGTTCGAGATCAAGCATACTCGGGCGGTTATTCTACACAAGCTCGGTGGTGATCAAGGTCCCCCGCCTCGGCCTCCTCGCTCACCCGGGTTACACTAGGTGGCACTCTGCACAGAGTTCCATGGAGTGATCTTGATGATTGCCTTCAAAGGTCCAACACCTCTCGTCGCTCTCCGGATGCTCCGACACCGATGAAGAGGAAGAAGAAGAAGAAGAGGTGCAAGAGTCCGATGATGATTATGCCTCCGAGTGATTGCCATGGGACGTGTAGCATCGCGCTTGTCCCCTTTTGGCGTCTCGATGCCAAAGGGGGAGAAGTGTTCTATTAGGATTCTCCGGGATTTGCATGGTTTGGGCACAAGCATATGCGTTTATCATTCTTATGTTGCTTGTGTTCCCCTTTTAGTTGAACTATTTGGTTTGTTTGTGTGCCGTTCAAAACTATGTGCTATGTGGTGTGAGACATTGTTATGGTTTTCGGATTTCTATTTGTTGAGATCAAGGATATTACATTGTGTGTGATGCTATATCTCCGCATTATATATCTACACATGGGTATGATTTCTTGCTTCCTATCTCAACTTCATATGTGTCAATGTCTTTTGTTAGAGCTCATGTTGGATATCTTTTATGTTGAGGCACCATACTCCTATGTGTTGTGTATTTGTATTCAAATGCAAATTACTTATATGCACACATGTAGGGGAGTGCCTCTATGTCTTGCCATCATGCTTGTCTCTATTTGTGATTCCTTGGCAAATCCGTATATTGTCATCAAACACCAAAAGGGGGAGATTGAAAGAACATCTCTTGCATTTTGTTTTGTGTGTTTGATGTCAATATATGTGATACACTAATGTTTGATTAAGTGGTACAGGGATTACATAGTTTCATATTTGCGTGTGTTGGATTTGGTCGGTCTGTCAAAAGTTAACAGGAAAAGCTTGGCCAGGCCGGATAATCCGGGCCGGATATTCTTGAAATATCCGGCCCCCTGATTTTGGCTAAGTCTTCGAGGAAAAGCAGCTCAGTAGGGGGGCCGGACATTTGGCCGGATAATGTCCCGTATTGTACCGGGGCCGGATTATCCGGGCCGGATATTTTGGAAATATCCGGCCCCCTCGATTTTGGCTAAGGACTCGGAGGATATGTGAATCGGTACATGGGCCGGATAATTGGCCGGACAATGTCACACTTTTGTTCTGTAGGCCGGATTATCCGGGGGCGGATTATCCGGCCCTACTTACACCGGATTATCCGGCCCCCGGAAGCAACAACGGCTCAATTTCGAGAGGGGTATAAATACCCCCTTCTTCTACCTTGGTTGCTTGCTCAATCATTACACAAGAAATCTGTCAAGCCACCTCCATTAGAGCCACCTCAAGAAAGTCAAGATTTGCAAGATCTCCTTCCTCCCCCAACCAAAGCTCTTGATCTTTGGGAATTCGAAGGAGAAGACACCGATCTACATCCTCACCGAAGCGTTCTTCATTTCCCCCTCTCTTGTTTGAGGGATCTCATGCTAGTGTTCCTATTTGGTTCCCTAGTTGATTTGTTGTTGATGTATTGTTGTTGATTGTTGTATTGTTACAGATTTGGGAGCCTCCAATTTGGTTGTGGATGTGTGCCCCAAGAACTTTGTAAAGGCCCGGTTTCCGCCTCGAGGAAATCCCTTAGTGGAAGTGGGCTAGGCCTTCGTGGCGTTGCTCACGGGAGATCTGAGTGAAGCCTTCGTGGCTGTTGGTTTGGCTTGCGTAGCAACCACACTCCTCCAAACGTAGACGTACCTTCTTGCAAAGGAAGGGAACTACGGGAATCATCTCCGTGTCATCGCGTGCTACACTCTCGGTTACCTCTATCCCACTCTATCTCCTATTGCGTAGCTATACCTTGCTTAGTTGATATCCTTGTCATATAGGTAAATTCACATAGTTGCATATCTAGAGAATTTACCTTTCGTGTCAAGCCTAAATTGAAAAAGAACTAAAAATTGGTGAGCACCTATTCACCCCCCCCTCTAGGTGCGGCATACGATCCTTTCACCCCCCCCCGCAATCTTCTTGTAAAGGTGCCGAGCAATTTCCCTAGTTTGCATCTTCGACATGGATACAATATCTCTGTGTGGATATTTCGGTACATGTCGACCGCCTCGTGTTTCAGATATCTAGCCATGACACTTTCTCTCATCTTCATGACCATTATCGCCTGCACGACAAGAGAACTGATTAAAACCATCGATCGGTTTTCACGTAAAATTTCGGCATCACCTTGCTAGAGAATAGGACCTAGAAGGAGCGCCAGAAATTTGCCGAAACATAAACTTATCAAATCAACATTTTTGTAACATTGACAACTCATTTTCGTGTCATCACATCCTTTGTCACAAACACAAACAATCCCATATATGTACAATCGGATTCGCCAATTTAAAAGTTTCATATGCATAAACGATTTGATCCATAAATGCTTGATTAGTCACCTATTAGGTTGATATATAAGTAGACCAGATCGATGATCACCGAGAATTCAAGTTGATGTTATTTTCTAGATCTAGATCTAGATATTGGAGTGGTCCATGGGGGATAGATCTAGATCAATATAGAGATTGTGGTGCATGTAGGAGAGGTAGATTTGATAAAAATATATCAAATAGTGTTGGTTAAATTGGCTAAAATAGGATGAGGGGAGGGGGAATGAGCTGGGAAGGGAGGAGGGTCTGGTTTGAGTGAGAAGTGGTGTTGTGTGGGATGGTGAGGGTGAGTGGAAAAGGCTGTATAAAGCCCAGGTTACCGCCGCACTAGAAAGAAGGTGCACCGGTGGGAAGGGGTGGCGCTAGTGCCTGCTGTAGCTAGGCCAGGCCCAGGAAATACCGTCGGCGCATTGGCCCGCAGGTGTGCCGGCGATAACAGAATACCTCGGCGCATCTGCAGGCCGGTGCATCAGCGGTGTATTTCCTAGGCATGGACCAGACCGAGCCCAACGTTGCCTCCGGCAGGGAAGTTTGAGCGTGCGCCGGTTATATAAAGTTACCTCCAGCGCGCCATGAAGCACGTGCGTTGGCTAAAAATAACACCGCTGTGCACGATTTATGGTGCGCCGATAGTAACCCTGCGCATGTAGTTGTTTTCCTAGTAGTGTATGCACTTGTGAAAACATTCAAGGAGAGAGGACTGCTTCAAGATAATATCCACATCTCTATGGAAGAGCAAGTCTGATGTTTCTTCATGTTACGGGTCATAACCAAGAGTTTAGAATGACCCATAGCACATTCAGGATATCAATGGAGACTATTTCTTGCTAATTCAAGAATGCGTTGTTTGCATTGGAGAGCTTACAGGACAAATGATCAATCCACCAATGGGTAGCACACCTTCCAAGATCAGGAATAACTACAGAAGGTGTCCATATTACAGGGTGAGAAGTTGATATCTTCAATGCAGATTATGGATTATAGTATTGTAAGCTTTTTCCCTATAAGACCTACATACGTTTAATCGAACCTTGGAAAACAATGCTAAATGCTAAATGGATTTAAGGAAACTTCTACAAGACTTGCTACTTATTCTACAAGGTAAAAACGAAGAACACTATTGTGTAGAGGATAAAATAGTGATAAGATTTGTGAGCAACACATCCGTAAATACTATTGTCCCTAAAACCAGAGGTAACAATAGCCTCTTGATCCAACCGTTGTACCCACAACCGCGAGTTACAATCGTTATTAAGTAAAACGGACCAAAGCATTAAGATAGATGATTTTGTTGTTTATCCCAAGGTAATCACTAAGCGAATACCGCTACTTTCCCCTTTTGTCATTGGGGTTTCGAAGTAAAACGTCATTCTCCACTTATCTCACCTCTTTCTTTGATCGATCCAGAGTGACTCGGGTACCTACAAGTCCTCGGATCGAGGCAAAGAGACAACGATACAAGATAACAAAGCTCTTATTCAATCACTACACAATACTCCCATATGATAACATGCACATGAACGTTGCGAGGATTCACCTTAACCCGCAGCCCGTAAGGACTACTCACACATAATAACAAGATCTAAGATAGAAATCATTGTTGCAAAATACTTAGATTAAAATAAAATATTCTTACAATGGTCTCCAATTCTCAAGGAGATCTCTATTAAAAGGTGATGGCTATGGCTATGGAGGGAATTGGAGAGCGCGTGGATGAATGGATCTGGTGGATGGCGGCTCTGTCTGGTGTAGAATGGCTCTCCCTCTGGAATGGGTCCCTTCACAACAGTTATAGGGTTTGACATGAGGGGTCCTCCAGCGCACCGTACGGGTGGAATGTACGGGCGGGGCTTGCCCGTACCAATGCCCTCTATTGCTCCTGGAACCGACCTTTGGAGCCTAGTTGACTTTGTTGTAACTGTGACGAGATTATCTTCTATAATTGCAGGTTTATTTGCCTTAAAAACGTGATTTCCGGCACATCACATTAAAAGAGAATGGATTGCACATCTTTGCAATAATTAGTCATTAGTAGCATACTTAGAGAGATGTTCAGTTAATTACTTGACTTATCAAAGGGTTTAAACGTAAGGAGAAATGGCGTACTTCACAGCCATCAACCTCCCCAAGATTATCCTTGATCGTCCTCGAGCAAGAAATCAAAATCATAAGGAACTCTGCGTTTAAACCAAAATAATGATAAGGTAACTTCACTTACAAGTTGTCGCCTTATGAGTCCAACACTTCTTCCATTTTAAAGCTTAGTATAGTTAGAGAAGTGCCAAGAATATCATACGAGGTTCGTTAACTCGAGACAATCACAATAAAGATTCTAAAAGCATGGATAACTAGTTGTAAAAACAATGATCCTAATTCATCTAGTTAACTCTCATTATGCCAAGGAACACTAGGAAGTTTATTATCATCAAAGTTAAGTGTGAAATGTCTTATTGACACCCACAAGTAGTGAAGTGTCTTATTGACACCCACATCCATAGATCAAGGCTATCAAAACACTACTATTCATTCATTGCTTTTCAAGAAAATTTATCTAGTAGTAACAAGTCCATGCCAACAACTTATAGGTGACCCATTTTGGATTCCAATGATAGTCTCTAATTAAAAGTCATTGACGACCTTTTAGCAATATTTTGCACAACTCTCAAGAGTGCAAATGTTTTTGCCCACAAGTAGGTTGCTACTCATGTCTACAACTCAATAGCTAAACTTGGGACGTTGAATCCGCAAATCATTCGTAAGCCAGCAGAGTTGTTAGCATCCAAAGAGTGTGTACCAAAATTTGTAGATAAGCTTTTAAGAAATATCATCCTTTGGTCAACAAAATTTCAGGTTTGGCATGCGTCTCAATCACCACTAGACTTCATTTCAATCAAACAACTCCTTTCAAGAGTGATATCAAGTCTATCACTAAACATATGGGGTTAAGTATCTTCAAAGTTAAACTCTTAGGAAAATTGGTCATCACACAAGTCATAATTGTAGACCTTTTCTTGTTGTACTTGTTTGGCAATATTATTTTCAAGTTAAGACTCAGTTAACTAAATGAACTAGAACAAGAGCTATCACAACTAAATAAACACACAGATAAAAAGTGAATCCAATTGTTTCGAATCACTCACACTAGCATGATATCATGACAAACTACTAACTAGCATAAACATTTCAAATTTCAAAAGTGGGAGACGTAAGAGATACCTCTTATAAGTGACTTCACACTTCTCGTCCTTAGGATGTATTCCTTCAAAACTCATAGTAGATCACTCTCATTAATAGTATCAAACCAAAGAGGCAAACGACAATCCACTTTTTCGCGAATAAGGATAAATGGAAAATTCTTTTTGTATTTTTTAATATGGGGTTTAGATGGGAAAAGAAAAGGATTGGCGATAAAGTAAGGAACTAAAAACAAACAAATAGGAAAAACAAACTAAACAAAAGCAAAATCAAAATCAAAAGCGAAGTGTTGAAACAAACCAATACGGGTGTTTCAAAGCTCTCGAAGAGCTGAAGTACAAACTTATTTAACACAAATAAAATACTTAAGGAGCATCCCCAAGCCTAGGCTTTTGCAAGCCCTCTTTATGCTCTTTGTGGCGGTGGAGGATAGTTTCCAAAGTTCCATTGGCTACTCTAGTGAGTGAACTGGGATGAGAGGTCCGCGGTGGTGTCTCGAAGGTTTATGGCGAGGTTGCTCATGTTCTCAATACTTCCTTCAAGCTTGCACCAGTCCTCATAGGTGGTGAAGTCGTTCTTCGGCCGCTGCTTCTGTTCGGGCCCTTGATGCTCTTCTTCTACTTCTTCTTCTCCCTCGGGTTCATTTTGTGGTTGTGGTAGACTTGCCTCAACCTTTACATCATAATGTAAAGACCCATCCTTGATAGAGAATAGAACATTAGGCAGCAGAGCAGCCATTGATAACGCGTGAAGCACACGTCCGTTGGGAACCCCAAGAGGAAGGTGCGATGCGTACAGCAGCAAGTTTTCCCTCAGTAAGAAACCAAGGTTATCGAACCAGTAGGAGATGAAGGCCACGTGAAGGTTGTTGGTGGAGGAGTGTAGTGCGGCGCAACACCAGGGATTCCGGCGCCAACGTGGAACCTGCACAACACAATCAAAATACTTTGCCCCAACTTAACAGTGAAGTTGTCAATCTCACCGGCTTGCTGTAAACAAAGGATTAAACGTATGGTGTGGAAAATGATGTTTGCTTGCGAAGAACAACAGAGAACAGAGATTGCAGTTGATTGTATTTCAGATGTAAAAGAATGGACCGGGGTACACAGTTCACTAGTGGTGTCTCTCCAATAAGATAAATAACATGTTGGGTGAACAAATTACAGTTGGGCAATTGACAAATAGAGAGGGCATAACAATGCACATACATATCATGATGACTACTATAAGATTTACTTAGGGCATTACGACAAAGTACATAGACCGCTATCCAGCATGCATCTATGCCTAAAAAGTCCACCATCGGGTTAGCATCCGCACCCCTTCCAGTATTAAGTTGCAAACAACAGACAATTGCATTAAGTATGGTGCGTAATGTAATCAACACAAATATCCTTAGACAAAGCATCGATGTTTTATCCCTAGTGGCAACAGCACATCCATAACCCTAGAACTTTCTGCCATCGTCCCGGATTCAATGGAGGCATGAACCCACTATCGAGCATAAATACTCCCTCTTGGAGTCACAAGTATCAACTTGGCCGAGCCTCTACTAGCAACGGAGAGCATGCAAGATCATAAACAACACATATATGATAGATCAATAATCAACTTGACATAGTATTCCATATTCATCGGATCCCAACAAACACAACACGTAGCAATACAAATAGACGATCTTGATCATGATAGGCAGCTCACAAGATCTAAACATGATAGCACAAGAGGAGAAGACAACCATCTAGCTACTGCTATGGACCCATAGTCCAGGGATGAACTACTCACGCATCAATCCGGAGGCGGGCATGGTGATGTAGAGTCATCCGGTGATGATTTCCCTCTCCGGCAGGGTGCCGGAGGCGATCTCCAGAATCCCCCGAGATGGGATTGGCGGCGACGGCGTCACAGTATGTTTTCTCGTATCGTGGCTCTCGGTACTAGGGTTTTCGCGACGGAGAGTTTAAGTAGGCGGAAGGGCAGAGTCGGGAGGCTCACGAGGAGCCCACACCATAGGGCGGCGCGGGCCCCTCCTTGGCCGTGCCGCCAGGTGGTGTCGCCACCTCGTGGCCCCACTTCGTATCTCCTTCGGTCTTCTGGAAAGCTCCGTGGAAAATAAGACTCTGGGATTTTGTTTCGTCCAATTCCGAGAATATTTCCTGTGTAGGATTTACGAAACCAAAAACAGCGTAAAACAGGAACTGGCGCTTCGGCATCTTGTTAATAGGTTAGTGCCGGAAAATGCATCAAAATGATATAAAGTGTATGTAAAACATGTGAGTATTGTCATAAAACTAGCATGTAACATAAAAAATTATAGATACGTTTGAGACGTATCAAGCATCCCCAAGCTTAGTTCCTACTCGCCCTCGAGTAGGTAAACGATAAAAAGGATAATTTCTGAAGTGACATGCTGCTATCATAATCTTGATCAATACTATTGTAAAGCATATGAGATGAATGAAGTGATTCAAAGCAATGGTAAAGATAATGACTAAACAACTGATCATATAACAAAGACTTTTCATGAATAGTACTTTCAAGACAAGCATCAATAAGTCTTGCATAGGAGTTAACTCATAAAGCAATATATTCTTAGTAGAAGGTTTTGAGTCAACACAAAGGAAGATATAAGTTTCAGCAGTTGCTTTCAAGTTCAACATGTTTATCTCATGGATAATTGTCAACACAAAGTAATATGATGAATGCAGATAAGCAAGTATGTAAGAATCAATGCACACAGTTGACCCAAGTGTTTGCTTCTAAGATAGAAAGAAGTAGGTAAACTGACTCAACATAAAGTAAAAGAAAGGGCCCTTCGCAGAGGGAAGCAGGGATTACTCTTGTGCTAGAGCTTTTTATTTTGGAAACATAGAAACAATTTTATCAATGGTAGTAATAATTCATATGTGTTATGCATAAGACATCCTATAAGTTACAAGCCTCATGCATAGAATACCAATAGTGCTCGCACCTTGTCCTATTTAGCTCGGATTTCCATGGATTATCATTGCATTACATATGTTTCAACCAAGTGTCACAAAGGGGTACCTCTATGTCACCTGTACAGAGGTCAAGGAGATAGATCGCATTTGATTTCTCGTTTTTGATAGATCTCACTTGAGGATATCCATACCGGGACAACATAGACAACAGATAATGAACTCCTCTTTAATGCTTAAGCATTCAACAACAGATAATACTAGATGACACCCCGCGCGTTGCTGCGGAAACTTATAGATGAAATTTTAATTAGTTTTTCGATTTTTTTCTAGAAAAAATCAATATTGGAGAATAAAATGGCTTGAGGTACATAGACAATACTAAACAAAAAAATTATATCATGTCATGATAACTCAACTAATAAAATATGTTAAATAAAAAATGGAGCAAATAATAGAAAATATGCTTGCCACGGTGAAGCAGGCTAAATAGATAATGAGGATGCATTGCACATACTTGTAACAGAAAAATCTATTGAGTTGATCGTCTGAACATTCCACAAATGGCGCCAGATTAAATCTTTTGGAATTGCGCTTAGCTGTAAATTTGCTAGAATCAAGTGATAAATATTATCTTGGAGATTAGATCAAAGAGAGTGATCCGACAGTAACTAAATACTTAGTTACTATGTAGAGTATCAGTCAAAACAGTGTACCTCTTTACACCTGATGATAACCTATAAAAGAGTCATGCGCCTTTTCGTGTGTATCCTGAGTGTGACCCGTTAAGGAAACTAGATGATACCCCGCGCGTTGCAGCGGTCTCATTGTAAATTGAACTTCAGAGAAAAATACCGCTATGAAACAACAAACGAAAGGAAAATATTAGATTAAGGGGATACTTGTAAGCATATGGGAATAAAATTCCACCAATTGATGCACCAATTTAAATTTTACTATTTGCACAAATAGTGACGGATTCATTTTTGTAAGCATATCCTTTGGAAATTTCAACATCCTTCACCTCACATCCTAAATGCTGAAACTAAATATAATGATGAATATGTGACATGCCTCCCTTCTCAAGCATATGTATATTTCAAAAAAAAAGTACAAAAGATAGACAATGGCATTATTGTTGTGGCACTTCCGTTCAGTAAAAAAACGACTGAAAGACAGATAGATCATGTGAACATATTCACAACATAGTGCCATAGTTAAACTATAGAAGGTACAATCGGTGGCGATTAATTGCACGGCTACACATACCTGAGAAAAAAAATACTGATACAAAGAAGTTTCCTGTGAATTGATTCGCCAGCTCTTAAACTGTGCGAAAAATAGACCAGGTAAAAAATGCACAAATCACTGAACAGAATCACGTAAAGTGCATCTTTTTTGGTTGCTCTTATGACTGTAACATGCAAGGAGAAGAAAATACCAGTTCTTCGAGCACTTACTGTAAAGGTTTCATCATTCATCCAAACTATTGACAGAATTTCTTCACTTTTGATGTATCATGCAGAGTAGATAGATGGAGATGGTCGAGAGAACATCCTAACTGACGGTGGTGGTGACAACAGGCTGCCAAGATAATATTGCCTTCATACTTGGAGTTGTCCTACTTCCAATGACCGTTTTGCCCAGGGAAGCGAAGGCAGGAAGACCATATCAGTTCGCATGGTAATTTATCAATCATGTAGCTAGCAAAACAAAGAGAAACAATCTGTTTGTTTCCGGAAGGGGCACAAATTATTAAGAGGCAGATCGGGAGATCAAGCATAAATGAGAGGGGGAGAAGATTTACAGCTAATTAGATGAACGATCTTGCATTGTAGGTTTGGAGAGGACAGATTTTGGGCACGACGGCCCACAACAACTGTACGATGGTGGTGATGGCAGAGATATTGGAGGTCTCCTTTTTAGTAACACGGAGACGATGGAAAAAAAATGCATCCGACCATCGTTCTCCATACAATTCATGTAGTGAAGAGAGAGAGAGAGAGAGACGACAGATCCAGCAATGAAACGAAGAGGATCTCAGCATCGTCCACAACCGCCACCCACCTGGATTTGGACGTCGTAGTTTTGTGTTTCTTAGATTTATGTTGCTGCTGATGTTGGCTCTTTCACCATTTGGCAAATTATGCATGAATTTCTCAAGGGTGCTTCCTTGAGTACCCCTTGGAAGCTATTTCGAGATGAGATACTGGGAAGAGGAAGAGGAAGAGTGCTCCCAGAGTTTCCATCGTTTCGTTTCCGAGAGATTGAATGATGACTCTGTCCGTGGCCGAAGAGATCAACTCAGTACTCTAGTAAGGGTGGGATGTTTCCCAGAGAATTAATGCGGAAAAGATGAATGGTGGCTCTGTGTGTCTCTGCTCGTGGCTGCAGAGATCAATGGGAGTAGTAACGGTGGGCTGTGGGCCATTGCGTTCGATTTGATATGGCTGTTGCATGTTGAGAGACGGTGGATGACATGGTGAATGATGGTGTAAGGTTTGCATGACTTGACAAGTTAGAATTGGTCAAGGATGTTTGATGAGGTGGATAGGCTGCATGTGAAGAGAAATGGGACCACCTATTAAGAATAGAAAGATATATATGTGTAAACTTTTACAGTACGGCACCAAGTTGAGTAGTAGTAGAACATAAATCGTCCATTACATTGCCCAGCGCTGTATCTGACTAAAAGATCTGTTACGGACGATAGAAACCACAATAAGGGCACTCTTAGCTGCTCATTTTTTTTATCTTTGCTAATTCAGATCAAAGCAGCAAACTTAGTAGAGCCCCTGAAGAACTAATATGCAAAAGATGGAACGGTATACATGAGGTTCGGAATACCAGATCAGAGCATGTTAGAGTCATTGATGGGAACTTCGTCGTCCTGCAAGCTGCAACTATACTCATCTACGGTGGTCGGCACTCCTCGAGTTTTCAGGATTTGGTTAGGGGTTTATGTAACTGAGCTCGTTGGTCTGGGGGGCTAGGATAGAAGCTTGGAGCTAGCCAACTCCAAGAGGACTACTGTCATGTTGATGTGCAACTGCTTGGGGAATATGCCGGGAGCTAGTGGTCGGGCATTGGTGCCCAGGATAGCAGGACTGCATGAGGAGGGTGAAAAGTAAGATTTGGCCGTTCATGTGTTGAGTGCTCTACCTATATAGATGTTCCGTGGAGAGGACAGTGGAGGATATTTAAGATGAGAAGATGTAAAGGTAGAGAAGGAAATCTATTTATCACATGCATTTGTTACCGGAAATAGTAGGTGAAGGATAGGAAGCGATTGAGAAGGAGCTTAATGTGGGAGATGAGAAAATGCAGTTTGGCTGCGTGAATGGAGGATACGGAGAGGAAGGGGCAGGAAACGGAAAAAAATGAAGATGGTTGTTGTGCGCACTTTAACTTCAAGAAAAAAATGATAACAAAACACATACGTGGTGAGTGATGATGTGGTAGACTTGCATCACATGGTAAGCTAGGATTGGTCAAGAATGCTTGGTGAGGTGGATAGCTTGCAGGTTAAGAGAAATATCTTTAGTGGGTTGCTCCAATTTAGATATTATAGATTCTCATAGGAGGTTGAGGATTAATGTCCAAAGTGAAACTTCCACCATGATACATGGTTTTAGTTGGCGGCCCAATGTTCTTCTCTAACAATATGCATACTCAAACCATTTAATCATGATAAATCACCCTTACTTCAGACAAGACGAACATGCATAGCAACTCACATGATATTCAACAAAGGTGTAATAGTTGATGGCGTCCCCAGAAACATGGTTACCGCTCAACAAGCAACTTATAAGAAATAAGATACATAAGTGACATATTCAATACCACAATAGTTTTTTAAGCTATTTTCCCATGAGCTATGTATTGCAAAGACAAGGAATGAAATTTTAAAGGTAGCACGCAAGCAATTTACTTGGAATGGCGGAGAAATACCATGTAGTAGGTAGTTATGGTGGACACAAATGGCATAGGTTTTGGCTCAAGGTTTTGGATGCACGAGAAGCATTCCCTCTCGGTACAAGGCTTTTGGCTAGCAAGGTTGTTTGAAGCAAACTCAAGTATGAACCGGTACAACAAAACTTACATAAGAACATATTGCAAGCATTATAAGACTCTACACTGTTTCCTTGTTGTTCAAACACCTTAACCAGAAAATATCTAGACTTTTAGAGAGACCAATCATGCAAACCAATATTTCAACAAGCTCTATGGTAGTTCTCCACTACTAGGTTCAACAGTACATGATGCAAGAGCTTAAACATGATCTATTTGAGAGCTCAAAACAATTGCCAAGTATCAAATTATTCAAGACATTATACCAATTACCACATGGAGCATTTTCTGTTTCCAACCAAATAGTAATGAACGAAGCAATTTTCAACCTTCGCCATGAACATTAAAAGTAAAGCTAAGAACACCAGTGTTCATATGAAACAGCGGGGCGTGTCTTTCTCCCACACAAAGAATGCTAGGATCCGAGTTTATTCAAACAAAAACAAAAATAAAAGCATACAGACGCTCCAAGTAAAGCACATAAGATGTGACGGAATAAAAATATAGTTTCACTAGAGGTGACTTGATAAGTTGTCGATGAAGAAGGGGATGCCTTGGGCATCCCCAAGCTTAGATGCTTGAGTCTTCTTGAAATATGCAGGGATGAACCACGGGGGCATCCCCAAGCTTAGACTCTTCACTCTTCTTGATCATATTATATCATCCTCCTCTCTTGATCCTTGAAAACTTCCTCCACACCAAACTCAAAACAAACTCATTAGAGAGTTAGTGCATAATCAAAAATTCACATGTTCAGAGAGGACACAATCATTCTTAACACTTCTGGACATCACCCAAAGCTACTGAAAGTTAATGGAACAAAGAAATCCATCCAACACAGTAAAACAGGCAATGTGAAATAAAAGGCGAGAATCGTCAAAACGAACAGTCCGTAAAGACGAATTTTTTGAGGCACTTAACGTGCTCAGATGAAGAAGCTCAAATTGAATGAAAGTTGCGTACATACTGAGGATCACTCATGAATTTTTGCTGATTTTTCTGAGTTTCCTACAGAGAGTTCTACTCAAATTCGTGACAGCAAGAAATCTGTTTATGCGCAGAAATCCAAATCTAGTATTGTTGTGGGTATACTTTATGGGTATATCAACGGCATGGCCTAGATCCGGCAAGCCCGGGTGGCCCATAGTTGGTGATGAGGCATGTGGCCCATCGGGCGGCCCAGTTGCTGTAGATCTTGAAGGATGAAGTCCAGCCCAGGAACAGGAATCCGGATCTCAACAGACCTACAAAGGAGGCCGGATCTGTGACGGCCCATGAATTATCCGGATCCAGCACGTTCTTAGAGGAAGGCGGATCCTTGACGTACACGGCAAGATATTGTACCGTAGTTAGGCAACTTGTATTCCGGCTAGGACTCTCCATGTAAACCCTAGATCCGTGCGCCTTTATAAGCCGGATCCCGGGAGCCCTAGAGGCACAACCACAACTCATTGTAACAGCGCGAAAGCGCCGGATAATTCCGGACAAGCAGCGAGTAGGCCACCGTAATCGTGCGGGTGTTCCGAAGCTGGGTAAATCGCGTACCACCGTCCCGTGTGCACTCCGCCCTATGGCCCCTACTTCTTCTCCCCCTCGTGAGGATCCCTCCTCCGAGGTACCGTCGAATAGGCAACGACAGTTGGCGCCCACCGTGGGGCCGGCGGCGTCTGGAGGCCGGGACCGGGAGGGTTCCGCCATGGGAAGCTACGACGACACCATCGCTGTGGGGCGCGTCCTTTACGCTGGAAATCTACCGACCGTCCCTCCGGATGAGTGCTGGATTCCGGCTAAGACTGACCCCGTCAAGCTCTCCATCATCCCAGTTGGCGGCATGCACATCTTCATCGGGGAAACCGTCGATTCCGACGGAAACGCACTGGTAAGTAACACTGACGCGACCGCCGCTGAGCAGGACGTAGTCGCGAAGATCCGATCTGAGACGCAGGAACTTCCCAAGGAAGATTCCGCCTTAGATCTGAAAAAATCAAAGCCCACCCAATCCGCCCTTGAGCAGGAAACAAAGGTGGAAGACCAATGCAGATCCGCCTGGGTCTCCTAGGTGTTAGAGAAGCAAAGGTGTCACTTCGTACACTTCTTGGCCCACACCGCCGGAACCGCCCCTTAGGAAGACGGAGCTGGTCCCGAGCAGGTCGAGGCACCGGGAAACAACGTTGCTCCGGATCAGCAGGAGGCTGTCGGAGAAAGCGCTACTCCGGCTGAAGAGTCGATCCTGGGCAACCTAAGCCCAATTTCCGGGGATACCCCCTCCATGGACACTGAAGAGTTCGATCGCAAGGTGAAAGAATTCGGATACGGTGATCAGCCTGAAGTTGAATCCGCCCAGCCTAAGCAGGTCCTAGCAACCTTGGCGACGCTGGATCAACGGGAATCAGAGGATGACAACACCTACTCCGATCCACAGTCATCCCGTGCAGGATCTCCGCTCTCGCGAGAACGTCCGCACAAGGAAATATTGTCCCCAAAAGAACTGGTTGAGCAAGCAGGCATGGATGCAATTGCACGTTCAGACGTTCTCAATAAACCAATCACCCCCGAAGACGCAGCAAATGCAGAGGCTCTAGAGGCCAAAAGGCTGGAGATGCTGGCAACAGCCCAGAAATTCGCCAGAACCGCAGCGGCAATGCTGGATGAAAGGAAAGAAGTCGCACACTTCGTGGAAAATTTCCACCAGCGAGAGCTTGAGGTTGACGAACAACTGGTAAAAGTCAAAGAGCTCCAGCAACACTGGAAAGATAAGGTCACCGAGCTTCAGCGGGAGGCGGATTAAATCGGGCGAGATGCTATTCCTCCCCGTAAGATCACCTTCGCAACCCCCACTGAACAACAGCCACTCGCAACTCCAAAGGACAACATGAAGAAGGCTGCGGAGATCTTAAAGAAAAAGAACGAAGAAATCGACATCGACTACGTCCGTACGCTCGTTGCCTCAGCAATGAAGCAGCAGAGCAAGGCAGACACTTCGCGCAAGTTGGAATCCAACCCGGATCATTGCATCTCTACTGCGCAGAAGGACGCCTACGACAATCGTCATCGCGATGACGAATCGCGAACCGGATCCTCGGAACGCAGAAGGAAAACCAGAGAACACCCAAATCCAATCCCTGTACCATCAAAGACACCTCCGTCAGATCCGAAGAAGGGAAAGGATGCGATGTATACTGGCAGGGACAAGTACCGGAACCCCTCACCTCCGCCCAACGGATACCCGCGTCCTCCACCTCCTCGCCGATGTAGTCCAGCCGGAAACACCAGGCCTCATGGTCCAGGTGGAATCAACATCCGCGACAACATGCCGCCTCCGAGGAACAGAGAGCGTACGCCGGAACCCCGCCGAAGCCGGAACAATGATCGAGAGCCCGAGCCCAGGAGGAGTCGGAATGAGGACCGTGAGCCGGAGCCGCACCGAAGCCGGAACAGTGAGGATAGCCAGCACCATGGTGAAGGCAGCCACCAAAGCTGGAGTCAGCACCGCGAAGGGCGAGGAGAGTCGGATGGCGGAAGCAAGAGGTCGCATCGGCCCCCTCGCAGATCTCCCTCACCACCACCTAGCGGTGGAGGCGGAGGTGGAGGCGGAGGCGGTGGCCGGAGATCTCACTCCCGCTCAAAATCCCCCCGCCATGGCTCGCGTGACGCACGGGAACATCTCAAAGAATACAGAACTGACTACATAGGCCCAAAGTGCTTTGGCGGGATGATTCGAGAGGAACCAACGCCAAGGATGAACCTCAAGCTACCCGGAAACCTGAATACCTATGACGGCACCGAAAGGCCGGATACCTGGATTGAGGATTACTACAATGCAGTAACCTTTGCCGGAGGAACCCCTAATATCGCCTACCGCATGCTTCAGCTGTACCTTGTGGGTCCAGCCAGGATCTGGCTCAGCGACCTCGAGAAGAATTCCATCTTTTGCTAGTTTGACCTGAAGACCGCCTCGAAAAGCACTTCAGGGGCACCTACAAGAGACCTGCCACGACAAGAGACTTACAGGCATGTATCCAGAAAAAGGGTGAAACATCAAGGAACTTCCTCACCCGATGGTTGGCATGCAGAAACGAGTGTGAAAATGTCGATCACACCACAGCTATGCACGCCTTTATAGGAGGACTGCAGAGGGGAGGATTGATGCGCCACAAGCTCACTTGCTTGGCTAACGCAAACAAACTGACTTTGGATAACATGATCTCCATTGCCAGCGATCATACTTCTGCCGATGACGACGCAGGCGGAGATCTCGCAGCCACAGCAATTCCCCTGCATCAGCAAAAGAAGAACCGTGATAACGGTAACACCAGCGGCACTAAGCGGAAAAACCCACCTGATGACCAGAAGAGTGGCGGATCCGAGATGGTCGCCATGGCTTTCCAACGCGGAGGTCAAGGAGGCGGAAGAGGCCGCGGAGGCGGAGCCGGCAGGGGCCAGTAGCGTGGCGACGAGATCACCGCTGCCGGATCCCGCGCCCCCCAAACATACGAGGAGTATAGAGACATGCCCTGCCTGGCCCACCTGGATCCGGCTACGGGGAAGTCCACTCATACTAACCGCAACTGCAAGTGGGTCAACGATCTCAAAGCTGACCCGGAAACAAGATACAAGCGAGCCCGGAAGCACCGCCCACGCGGCAAAGGATGCAAGGGCAAGAACAAGGACAAAGAGGAAGACAGTTCCGAGGCAATGGATGAGGATGACGCTTCGCCGGACCCCAAGGACGGATCCGCGGCTAAATCCAACCCCTTCGGCAAAAAGAGTGTAGGCGCGTACCACACCTTCCTCGGAACCCCAACAGTCCGCGCAAGCAAGTCAGCTTTCCGGATCCTGAATGCCACAGTTCCGGCTGTGCCGCAGTATGTCAGGTGGTCGGAAGTCCCGTGCACGTTTGATAGGCAGGATCACCCTACCATTGTGCCAAAAGAATTCTACGCCTTGGTTGTAAGTCCCCGCATTGACGGGTATGACTTCTCCAAGTGCCTCATGGATAGCGGAGCCAGCTTGAACATCATGTACCTGGAGACTCTGGAGAGGATGAACCTTACCAAGGAGCAGCTTAAACATAGCACCACTGAATTTCATGGTGTGGTTCCGGGTAAAAAGGCGAATTCCCTTGGCAGCATCAGACTTCCCGTGGCCTTCGGCGATATTAATAATTTTCGCGAAGAGATGATCACGTTTGAGGTTGTGCCCTTCAAGAGCTCCTACCACGTCATCTTCGGCAGGCCCACCTATCACAAGTTCCACGCAAGAGCGTGCTACATCTACAACAAGCTCAAGATTCCGGGTCCCAATGGTATGATTACCGTATCCGGAGACTACAAGAAGGCTCATGAGTGCGAGTTGGGCGAAGCCGCCTTCGCAGAGTCTGTGATATCTGGAGAGGAGCTGAAAGGATACGGAGCCGCGGTGGATCCGGCCGAGATGCAGACCACCAAGAAACGGATCTCCGAACAGAAAAACTCCTTCAAGGCCGCGATAGAGACCAAGAAAGTCAACTTCAAGGAAGGGGACGCTACCAAGCAGGTCTCGGTCGGAGCCAACATGGACCCCAAATAGGAAGACGCGCTCGTCGAGTTCCTCCGCGCTAACATGGATATCTTCGCATGGCAACCTTCTGACATGTCCGGAGTACCAAGGGAACTCGCCGAGCACTACCTCAACATAAACCCGGGGCTAAACCGGTGAAGCAAGCTATGCGACGCTTTGGAGATAAGAAGCGCCGCGCCATAGGAATGGAATTAGCAAAGTTACTAGAGGCAGGTTTTGTAATAGAAGTTATCCATACCGATTGGGTCGCAAATCCCGTCCTTGTACCCAAAAAGAATTCTGAAATACTAAGAATGTGCATCGATTACTCCGGCTTGAACAAGCATTGTCCGAAGGATCCGTTTCCCCTGCCGCGCATTGACCAAGTCATTGATTCGACGGGTGGGGCGAAACTTCTGTGTTTTCTTGACGCATATTCCGGGTATCATCAGATCCGGATGAAGAAGTCTGACCAAAAGGCGACCTCGTTCATCACCCCATTTGGCACTTACTTCTATGTTACTATGCCCTTTGGCTTAAAAAACGCAGGTGCCACCTACCAACGTACGATGCAGCGGTGCCTGAAGGACCAAATTGGCCGGAACGTACACGCTTACATTGACGACATCGCGGTCATGACCCGGAAAGGATCCGACTTGATCAGTGACCTCATCGAAACCTTTGAGAATCTCCGACGGTACAAGATGATGTTAAATCCGCTGAAGTGCGTCTTTGGCGTTCCAGCCGGAAAACTCCTTGGCTTCATCGTCTCTAATAGGGGCATTGAAGTTAACCCGGAGAAAATCAAGGCAATCTTGTGCATCAAAAGGCCAACTTGTCTCAAAGATGTGCAACGACTAACTGGTTGTGTTGCAGCAATCAGCAGGTTTGTTAGCCGTCTTGGCGAGAAGGTGCTACCCCTGTACAAGCTATTGAAGAAGACAGACAAATTTGTCTGGGACGAGGCAGCAGATGCAGCGCTTCAAGGGTTGAAGAAAATACTCACCTCCCCACCTATCCTAGCAGCACCAGGAGAGTCAGATCCTATGCTCCTTTACTTGGCAGCTACCAACAGAATCATCAGCCTCGTCATCGTGGTGGAGCGACAGGAAGAAGGACACGAGTATGGAGTCCAAAGACCAGTCTACTACATCAGCGAAGTGCTGAAGGAATCCAAACAAAGATACCCTCACTTTCAGAAGCTAGCCTATGGAGTATTCCTGGGTAGCAGGAAGCTGAGACACTACTTCCAGGAGCATCCAGTAACAGTCGTGAGCAAAGCTCCACTATCAACGATTCTCAATAACGCTGATGCAACAGGACGCACAGCAAAATGGGGGATTGAATTATCCGCCTTCGACATCAACTACAAAGCCAGGACCGCGGTTAAATCCCAAATCTTGGCGGATTTTGTTGCAGACTGGACAGAAGCTCCGGATATAAATCTGGAGCCGGAACCAGATACATGGGTCATGCACTTCGACGGATCCAAGCAGTATCAAGGCTCAGGAGCCGGAGTCACCCTGAAGTCCCCTACATGAGAAGAACTGCAGTAAGTTTTGCAGATCCACTTCGAAGCTACAAACAACATGGCGGAATACGAGGCTCTACTACACGGTCTGCGCATCGCTAAGGAGATAGGAATCAAGCACATTATTTGCTGCGGAGATTCCGACCTGGTGGCATAGCAAGTAGCCGGAACCTAGAACGCCAGAAACTCCGTCATGGCAGCTTACAGAGATGAAGTTGACGAGATCGCCAAGTGCTTCCTCGGATACGAAGTCAAGTATGTCAGGAGAGACGACAACGCAGCGGCAGACATGCTATCCAAGCTCGGATCCGGCAGAAACCAATTCCGCCTGGTATTTTCCTGGAGCATCTACGGATACCCTCGGTGAAGGGCGCTAACCCGAAAAACCCACAGGTGGCAGTACCTCCGGCTAGAGAAGTGATGGCTATCATTCCGGCCTGGACGCAGCCTTTCCTGGACTACCTCATTGATCAAAAGTTGCCAGAGGACGAGGTCCTCGCGCGACAGATCATCAGACGAGCAAGATCCTATATAATAGTTGACGGACAACTCTACAAACGAAGTGCAACTGGAGTATTTCTCAAATGCGTCTCCAATCAAGATGGCATTGAAATCCTCAGAGAGATCCACGCAGGGGATTGCGGGCGTCACGCCGCTCCCAGGTCCCTCGTTGCCAAAGCTTTCCGGCTTGGAGTTTACTGGCTCACAGCTAAAGAAGATGCTGATAAGTTGGTAAAAACCTGCCGAGGTTGTCAGTACTACGCTACTCAACCAAACGCTCCAGCCCAAGAGCGGAAGACCATCCCTATCACCTGGCCATTCGCGGTCTGGGGGCTCGATATGGTTGGCAAACTAAAGAAATCATCTCCTGGCGGTTTTGAGTACCTCCTGGTTGCTGTTGATAAATTCAGCAAGTGGATCGAGGCCAAGCCTGTGAGAAAAGCCGACGGTGCTACAGCACTAAAATTCGTCTGCAGCCTCGTGATGAGATTCGGCATCCCACACAGCATAATCACAGATAATGGCACAAACTTCGCACAGGGAGAATTAAAGGATTACTGTGAGGAAGTAGGGATAAGGCTAGACCTTGATTATGTGGCTCATCCACAGTCCAATGGTTAGGTCGAAAGAGCCAATGGTCTCATATTATCAGGAATTAAGCCACGCCTTGAAGAACCGATGCGACGCGCAGCCGGAGCTTGGGCTGATGAGTTGGACTCTGTCTTGTGGAGTTTACGAACTACCCCTAACAGATCAACCGGATTTACCCCGTTCTTCCTGGTATACGGATCCGAAGCCGTGCTCCCCTCCGACATCATCCACGATTCACCGCGAGTCTCCGCCTATAACGAAGGAACTGCTGACGAGGCCAGACAACTATCTGTGGACCTGATAGAAGAAGCCCGGAACCTAGCTGACAAACGCTCCACCATATACCAGCAGAAACTCCGACGCTATCATAGCCGTCGAGTTCGGAATCGCTCATTCATGGCCGGAGACTTGGTCCTCCGCCTTCGTCAGGTGAAAGACCATAAGCTACAATCTCCTTGGGAAGGACCCTTTGTCGTTAGCAAAGTACTTCACAATGGATCGTACTACCTTGTCGATTTCCGGGAGCTAAAGGATAGACCTGCTAACTGGTACCGGAAACGCAAGCGAGAGGATCCGGATGACATCTACGATGAAACAGATCGCCCTTGGAACATTGGACAACTACGTCCTTTCCACACTTAGCACAATTTTCCGAGTTACATGCTTTGTAATAGTTATACATGATCAATGAAATAAAGCTTTTGGTTCACTCTTTGAGTCTTTTACCTCCTTTAGTTGTTCATTTTTAGATCATGTATGTTTTCCGACTAAAACCGCAGAGCTGGATACTTCCGCCTAGGCGTGTATGAAAGTTGTGATTTTCAAAAATCGTCCTTTAGGACGTAAGTTTAAGGTTTCTGGTGGAAATATTTTCTGTTGCAAACTCATGGATTCCTGTTAGCGACTTCCGGCACTTGGGCTGGGGGCTTGTTTCCGCGGTTATTGACGGATTGCCATTGGGCTTCGTCGCCGCTGGTGAGCATTTCCGGCTACAGGTTTTCCGGCTCGTGGAAGGTCAAATGGGCAAGCCGGAAAACATAGAAATCAGCACTTGCTTTCCAACAAAATGAAACATGCAAATAACATTAACGGATAGCAGGATAAGTATTTTCCGCCCATGCATAAGTGTTTCGTTCCTAACTACTTAAGAATTTAAAGTTATATTACAAACCCTCTTGGGGCCAAAATGATGCATTGTTTTTGGCCTTCCCCGCAGGAACAAGTTTTTACTTCTCCTTAGCCGGAGAAGTTTCCACATTGGCATCAACCTTTTTTGCGTCAGTCGGAGTTTCCTTCTCTGCGTCCTTGGCGGAAGAGGAGACATCTTCGTCTTCTTCCTCTTCAGCTGCAGTCAGAGAAGTAGCGCCACCTTGGTCCTTTGAGCTTGTCCAGGTATACTGACTCCCGGATTGGGCGGGCCTGGTTTCCGCTTCGCGTTCCTTGAGAAGATCAGCTTCGAGGGGCTCGTCAGCAGGAAGAACCGCCTTCTCATAAAATTCATCATGGCGAATTCTCCGGGTAATGCGCGTATCATAACCACTGACTGCATCTAGAAGTGCATTGACATCCACATCCGGAGGAACGCCAGCAGTGACCCGGTCAAGATTTAGCTTCGGGTTGTGCGCCAAGCACATTGCCAAGGACATGGCAGCTGCACCTCGCGCCGAAGAAGCTTGCAGATCCACCACCAGCTCTGGAAGCACATCCATCCTCTTGATGAGCTTGCGCACATCGCAGGTTCGGCTCTTCTTGATGTTGAGGTTGTGGCAGATTTTCCTGGAGGCGGAGATGAGGTCTTTGCAATCTTCCCCGGCCAGCTGCAGCGGGTCATCGCGCAGGAACTGGCTCCAACGTTCCTCATCATATCCAAGTGGATCTGGAAGACGCAGGTTTTTCATAAGTATAACAAGTTAAGCGCAACATATGCACTATTCTGTGAGTTTCGAGGACATACCCATGACGTCGGAATTGAGCAGGTCCCAGCAGCTCTCTGTTGTCTCCATATACTTACAGAGTCCACCAAGCTCTTTTTGCTGCTTCTGGATGGTGTCGCTGTCAGTTTTTCTTTTCAGCTCGAACTCACCTTCCTTTCGTTTAAGCTCCGAGTTCTTCTAAGCAAGCTTCTGCTCCGCCTCTGCGAGTTTCGCCTCAAGATTCTTCTGGGAGGCACGCAGAGTTTCCAGCTCGGAGGAGGCTGCAGCGAGGGATGAGGATGCACCTACTCAGAGTTAGTAAAAAATCAGGTTTGAGATGCGGAAAATAACCCACAGGCAAACGAGTGTCGGAAACCAACCTTGGGCTTCTGACAGCTGCTTCTTCAAATCCGCATTCTCCGTTTGGAAACGTTGGATCTTCTCCGCCTGGCTGATGGTAACACGGCGCTGAAGCGCAATATTCTTGTGCAGCTCGTAATGCAGAGCCTTCTGTTCCTGAAAATCCAATCAGTGCCGGAGTAAGTTCCACATGTATTTTATGGTTAAGTCTTTCTAAAGCATTGTTGCTGGAAATTTTTCCGCCATAATGCTTGGAGGCTACCACGACATTTGAATCTTCCTTCAGTTTGAGTTTTCTCTAAAGTATTCAGACGCTAAATACAATAGTTTCCGCCTAAATACTTGGGGGCTACTGAGGAGTTACCTTTTGCTTGCAAACAAGCTTGTCGAAGAACTAGCCAATGTCTTTTTTGAACTCCTGGATCTCCGACGTCTCGACGTCCGGTTTACCCCAGGCATTGTTCAGCATAGTGTTGAGAAAATCTTGCTCCAGCTACCATTTTTCCGCCTCTGATAGTTTGTTAAAAAACTTCGTGGCATAGGCTTTGGGGGTGGAAGTAAGGTTAGCCGGATCTCCAAAGTTCTTGGGGAAAACGACCATGTCACCAGCTGTAGCCTCAGCTTTGCCGGAAGAATTGACTTCTGCTTCCTCACGGCCTTGTCCTTCAGCTTCGTCATGGACGGGGCCCTTGCCGCCGGAACTATCTCCGCCCGCTCTGCCGCTACTAACCGGAATTATTTCCGGTGGAGTGGATGCAGCAGGAGCAGGAGACTGATCCCCGGGAGGAGGAGATGGCTGTGTGGTAGCTTGGGGAGCGCTTGGCGGAGCTGGCGTCGAGGGACCAATGGCAGGGGATTTCTTATGCATATACTTTGTAATATGCTCTTGGACATTGGTCCGCGCAGTGGTTGGGTTCGGATTCCTGCAAGCGAGCGAGGGAAAAGTATAAGTGGCACAGCTTACCAAGATAAAAGACGCACATTACCCGGAAACTTACGTCGCGCCCGGAATGTTGGGACGCGAGGGTCTTCCTGCTGTCGATAGCAGCTTGAGGCGTTCGCGCTCCGCCTTGTTGGAATCGAGCGGAGGCGGTTTGGTCACCTTGGGTTTCTTGGCGGAAGCCTCGCCGCTAGCTCCGGCTTCGGAGCCGGAAGCTTTGGCGCGTGAACGCTTCGAAGGTCGAGGGGCAGCCTTTCGGGGCGCTCGCTCCTCTTCCTCCTCAGGGTCCTCCGGATCCTCCTCCGCCGATTCGCCGCTGACAGGGACTCGGAGTATGTTGCACAGGTTCTCCTCCGCCAAAGTATCGAGCTGCGAGGAGGGTGAGCAAAACAAGTTAAAACACATTCAAGATATGTGAAGTTGAAGAAATGCGAAGGAATAAGTTCTTACCAGAGGACACTGGTCATGCGTGTTGATGTCTTTAATCAGTTCCGGGACCGGTTGGCCCCGACCTATCTTCACCAATGTCTTGAATCTCCTTTTGAGAGAATCAGCCGGAAGATCATGGCGTGTGACCCGGAGGAGATCATCCGCCCTAGTATAAGCGCACATTAGGCGTGCGTTTTAGCGCAGAGGCTGGATTCTCCGGGAAAACCAGCTGAGCGTGAGCTAGGCTTCGGTCAGTCCGTCATGGACTAACCAAGAAATCCTCCGCGCGACCTTCTCCAATATCGGCGTCTGGGCAAGCGTAGGGATGAAGCTCCAGCTCGCCATTTCTTCCGGCGGCTTGTTGTTGAAGGGTGGAAGTCCATCGTGGACATTCGGAACTGATGCGTTCTTCACGTAGAACCATCCGGCGTTCCAGTACCGGATGGACTCGTGGGAATCGTGGGGTGGATACATGCGGCCGGAGCGGAGCATGAATGTCATACTCCCGCAGTTCAACATGGCCTTGTCTTTCGTCTCTTTCTTCACTCGGAAAAAGAATTGCCACAACGTGACATTTGGTCGGATTCCGAGGTGCCCCTCGCAAAGAGTTGCGAAGTTAGAGAGCAGGAGGTAGGAGTTGGGGCAGATGTTGTGGGGCTGGAGCCCATACGTGTCGAGGACGGAGAGGAAAAACTCCGAGCACGGGAGTGACAGACCGCGCTCAACCCACGCCTTTGTCATGACTCATTCATCCGCATCGGGTTTGGCGACATCGGAGTCGCGCATGAAACTCCAGTGCTCGGAGATCATGACCTCATTTTGGAGCTCTCTAAGCTCCGCGTTTGTGGTCTCACAGGGCCACCATTGACCCCTCACGCCTTCACGGCTCCGGGCCTTGGAAGCTTTCTTGTTTTCCGCTTCCTGAACCTTGGCTGCCATTCTAGCTTGGCCTTGGAGTTCTTCTTCGAGTTCTTGAGCTGTTGGGATCCGGCCTAGTAAGGTACTGGAAGAGGCGGAGAATGGTTGAGCAAGCCTAATGTCGGAAACGTATGGTGGTAGATAAGCAATGGGATCCGGGCAGATTGGTTCCACGGCACTGGGATCCGGACTACTCGGAGAACTACCAGTGCAATATGGTGAACCATGCGGCATGCTTCCGGCTGCACCCATGCAAGCAAAGTTGAGTAACCGGAAATCTACACTAAGAATACTTCTTCTTCTTCTACGAGGCCGGTGCACGTACCGTTAATGGCGCGGCGGTCCGGTGAAACTCCGGTGAGGTGGAGGTCGTTGAACTTGCAGTTTCGAGCCTCCGATGACCACGAATCGGCGGCGGAGTCGATTTCCCGATCAACCGTGGTAGTTTCAGTTCGGAGAGAGGCTTGGAACGGCGGCGCGCGAAGCTCCCGAGAGAAAGGTTCGCCGGAGTTGAGATCTGTCGGGCGGCGCGGCACGAGGAGGAAGATGAAGTGGTGGAGGTGCAGTGAAAGAATGAAAAGTCACCGAGCCGCGGGGTATTTATAGACCTCGTGCGGAGATTCGTGATTCAGATCCAACGGTGGAAACGGAACGGTCACGCCGTCAGATGATTGACACGTGTCTTAGGTCAAATGCGGTAAAACGACGTGGAGGTAACTTAACCGTGCGCTTCCGAAATTTCCGGCTAAAGATTCGCATCTTCGAAAATTTCGCGCGGGAAATAAGGAAGTTGTGCGCGGGAAAAGTGGAATCTCCGTTGCGTTACCAATTCCGAAGACAAGAAGATTTCCGAGCAGATGAACCCGGAAACAAATAAAAGTTTTGAAGCTCTTCGAGATTCTCTTCGGATCCAAGCTAATGAAGTCGGACGAATGATGAAGCTCGGAGAACTTCGGGGGCTACTGTTGTGGGTATACTTTATGGGTACATCAACGGCATGGCCTAGATCCGGCAAGCCCGGGTGGCCCATAGTTGGTGATGAGGCATGTGGCCCATCGGGCGGCCCAGTTGCTGTAGATCTTGAAGGATGAAGTCCAGCCCAGGAGCAGGGAGCCGGATCCCAACCGACCTACGAAGGAGGCCGGATCCGTGAAGGCCCATGAAGTATCCGGATCCAGCAGGTTCTTAGAGGAAGGCGGATCCTTGACGTACACGGCAAGATATTGTACCGTAGTTAGGCAACTTGTATTCCGGCTAGGACTCTCCATGTAAACCCTAGATCCGTGCGCCTATATAAGCCGGATCCGGGAGCCCTAGAGGCACAGCCACAACTCATTGTAACAACGCGAAAGCGCCCGGATAATTCCGGACAAGCAGCAGTAGGCCCTGTCATCGTGCAGGTGTTCCGAAGCTGGGTAAATCGCGTACCACCGTCCCGTCTGCACTCCGCCCTATGGCCCCTACTTCTTCTCCCCCTCGTGAGGATCCCTCCTCCGAGGTACCGTCGAGCAACGACAAGTATCAACCTTACTATCAAAGACTTTACTTGGCACAACAATGCAATAAAGTAAAGATAAGGAGAGGTTGCTACAGTAGTAACAACTTCCAAGACACAATTATAAAACCAAAATTGCAGAAATAAAACAATGGGTTGTCTCCCATAAGCGCTTTTCTTTAACGCCTTTCATCTAGGCGCAGAAAGTATAACTCAAGTATTATCAAGAGAAGAAGCATCAACATCATAACTTGTTCTAATAATAGAATCAAAAGGTAACTTCATTCTCTTTCTAGGGAAGTGTTCCATACCTTTCTTGAGCGGGAATTGATATTTAATATTTCCTTCCTTCATATCAATAATAGCACCAACGAGTTCGAAGAAAGGGTCTTCCCAAAATAATGGGACAAGATGCATTGCATTCAATATCCAAAACAACAAAATCAACGGGGACAAGGTTATTGTTAACCGTAATGTGAACATTATTAATCCTCCCCAAAGGTTTCTTTATAGGATTATCAGCTAGATTAACATCCAAATAGCAATTTTTCAATGGTGGCAAGTCAAGCATATCATAGAGTTTCTTTGGCATAACGAAATACTTGCACCAAGATCACATAAAGCATTACAATCAAAATCATTGACCCTCATTTTAATGATGGGCTCCCAACCATCTTCTAACTTCCTAGGAATAGAAGTTTCAAGTTTTAATTTCTCTTCTCTAGCTTTAATGAGAGCATTTGTAATATGTTTTGTAAAGGCCAAATTTATAGCACTAGCATTAGGACTTCTAGCAAGTTTTTGCAAGAACTTAATAACTTCAGAGATATGACAATCATCAAAATCTAAACCATTATGATCTAAAGCAATGGGATCAATGTCCCCAATATTCTGAAAAATTTCAGCACTTTTATCACAAGCAGTTTCAGCAGTTTCAGGCAATTTTGCACGCTTTGCACTAGGAGTAGAAACATTGCCAACACCAATTATTTTACCATTGATAGTAGGAGGTTTAGCAACATGTGAAGCATCATCATTACTAGTGGTGGTAATAGTCCAAACTTTAGCTACATTATCCTCTTTAGCTAGTTTTTCTTCTCTTTCCCACCTAGCATGCAATTCAGCCATCAATCTAATATTTTCATTAATTCGAACTTGTATGGCGTTTGCTGTAGCAAATGACTTAATATCTTTATCTTCATTAGGCATAACTTTCAATTTTAAAAGATCAACATCATCAACAAGACTATCAACCTTAGAAGCAAGAATATCAATTTTACCAAGCTTTTCCTCAACAGATTTGTTAAAAGCAGTTTGTGTACTAATGAATTCTTTAAGCATGACTTCAAGACCAGAGGGTACACTCCTACTATTGTTGTAAGAATTACCATAACCATTACCATTATTAGAAGGATATGGCCTATAGTTGTTACCAGAATTATTCCTATAAGCATTGTTGTTGAAATTATTATTTTTAATGAAGTTCACATCAACATGTTCTTCTTGAGCAACCAATGAAGCTAAAGGAACATTATTAGGATCAACATTCGATCTACCATTAACAAGCATGGACATAATAACATCAATCTTATCACTCAAAGAAGAGGTTTCTTCAACAGAATTTACCTTCTTACCTTGAGGAGTCCTTTAGTGTGCCATTCAGAGTAGTTGATCATCATATTATCAAGAAGCTTTGTTGCCGCCCCCAAAGTGATGGACATAAAAGTACCTCCAGCAGCTGAATCCAATAGGTTCCTCGAAGAAAAATTCAATCCTGCATAGAAGGTTTGGATGATCATCCAAGTAGTTAGTCCATGGGTAGGGCAATTCTTTACCAAAGATTTCATTCTTTCCCATGATTGAGCAACATGTTCATTATCCAATTGCTTAAAATTCATTATACTACTTCTCAAAGATATAATTTTAGCGGGAGGATAATATCTACCAATGAAAGCATCTTTACATTTAGTCCATGAATCAATACTATTCTTAGGCAAAGATAGCAACCAATCTTTAGCTCTTCCTCTTAAGGAGAAAGGAAACAATTTCAATTTTATAATGTCTCCATCTACATCCTTATACTTTTGCATTTCACAAAGTTCAACAAAATTATTAAGATGGGCAGCAACATCATCAGAACTAACACCGGAAAATTGCTCTCTCATAACAAGATTTAGTAAAGCAGGTTTAATTTCATAAAATTCTGTTGTAGTAGCAAGTGGAGCAATAGGAGTGCATATAAAATCATTATTATTGGTGCTAGTGAAATCACAAAACTTAATGTTCTCAGGACTATACATTTAACAGTAATAAAAACAAGTAAAGCAAACTAATATTAAGTAAAGTAAAACAAGTAACTAATTTTTGTGTGTTTTTGATATAAGGCAAATAAAGTAAATGCAAGTAACTAACTTTTTTGTATTTTTGATATAGAGAAAGCAAACAAAACACAAAAAAAAGTAAAGAAAAGAAAGACAATAAACAAAGTAAAGAGATTAGATGTGAGAGACTCCCCTTGCAGCGTGTCTTGATCTCCCCGGCAACGGCGCGTAAAAAGAGCTTGATAACGTGTGAAGCACACGTCCGTTGGGAACCCCAAGAGGAAGGTGTGATGCGTACAACAGACAAGTTTTCCTCAGTAAGAAACCAAGGTTATCGAACCAGTAGGGAGATGAAGGCCACGTGAAGGTTGTTGGTGGAGGAGTGTAGTGCGGCGCAACACCAGGGATTCCGGCGCCAACGTGGAACCCGCACAACACAATCAAAATACTTTGCCCCAACTTAACAAGTGAGGTTGTCAATCTCACCGGCTTGCCGTAAACAAAGGATTAAACGTATGGTGTGGAAAATGATGTTTGCTTGCGAAGAACAACAGAGAACAGAGATTGCAGTAGATTGTATTTCAGATGTAAAAGAATGGACAGGGGTCCACAAGCTCACTAGTGGTGTCTCTCCAATAAGATAAATAGCATGTTGGGTGAACAAATTACAGTTGGGCAATTGACAAATAGAGAGGGCATAACAATGCACATACATATCATGATGACTACTATGAGATTTACTTAGGGCATTACGACAAAGTACATAGACCGCTATCCAAGCATGCATCTATGCCTAAAAAGTCCACCATCGGGTTAGCATCCGCACCCCTTCCAACATTAAGTTGCAAACAACAGTACAATTGCATTAAGTATGGTGCGTAATGTAATCAACACAAATATCCTTAGACAAAGCATCGATGTTTTATCCCTAGTGGCAACAAAGACATCCACAACCTTAGAACTTTCTATCACCGTCCTGCATTCAATGGAGGCATGAACCCACTATCGAGCATAAATACTCCCTCTTGGAGTCACAAGTATCAACTTTGACAGAGCCTCTACTAGCAACGGAGAGCATGCAAGATCATAAACAACACATATATGATAGATCAATAATCAACTTGACATAGTATTCCATATTCATCGGATCCCAACAAACACAACATGTAGCATTACAAATAGACGATCTTGATCATGATAGGCAGCTCACAAGATCTAAACATGATAGCACAAGAGGAGAGGACAACCATCTAGCTACTGCTATGGACCCATAGTCCAGGGATGAACTACTCACGCATCAATCCGGAGGCAGGCATGGTGATGTAGAGCCCTCCAGTGATGATTCCCCTCTCCGACAGGGTGTCGGAGGCGATCTCCAGAATCCCCCGAGATGGGATTGGTGGCGACGGCGTCACAGTATGTTTTCTCGTATCGTGGCTCTCGGTACTAGGGTTTTCGCGACGGAGAGTTTATGTAGGCGGAAGGGCAGAGTCGAGAGGCTCACGAGGGGCCCACACATAGGGCGGCGCGGGCCCCCCTTGGCCGCGCCGCTGGTGCCGCCGCCACCTCGTGGCCCCACTTCGTATCTCCTTCGGTCTTCTGGAAAGCTCCGTGGAAAATAAGACTCTGGGCTTTTGTTTCGTCCAATTCCGAGAATATTTCCTGTGTAGGATTTCTGAAACCAAAAACAGCAGAAAATAGGAACTGACGCTTCGGCATCTTGTTAATAGGTTAGTGCCGGAAAATGCATCAAAATGATATAAAGTGTATGTAAAACATGTGAGTATTGTCATAAAACTAGCATGGAACATAAGAAATTATAGATACGTTCGAGACGTATCAGCCATCAAGTAATCAGCTCCCGGTATGTTGAAGTAATATCCACCATTAATTTTTCTAATCATGCCACATGCATTAAGAGTAGCAAAACCAAGATGATGAGGTCCTTCCAATGCTTTAAATTACTCACATTGATGTGAAGTGCTCGTGCGAGAATGGTGATGACTCCCCCTCCGCATATGGGACTCTGAGCTCCGATTTCTTGGTGCTTCAAATACATCACATGAAGAGCGCCCAGATGTGGCGTTAAGTTGCAAGTTGGAAACAGCTTTTGCGAGGACACCATGATGTCATAATTAAATCTTATAAATCACCTCATGCGTGCAAGGTGTTAAAATTACATAGTACAAATAGCGAATAGCAGGACACCAATTTTATTTCCTTAGGGAAGTGTATCAGGTAATTTCATTCTACTAAAATAACTTAAAGGTGAGGGGTTCAAAGTAAAACAAGTGGCACGTATGGCGCAAGTGCTATTGTCAAACCCAAAGTGGTGGCAACACTCATCAAGAGTTAAGAAATACTCACGATTCATCAAACGGAAAGTTATCCGATCGACTTTGGGTAATTCTTCCTCCAGGACGTGGAACCTTCCCACCGTGTTGCTGCAGAAGAAAATTGTGAATCATCATCATTAGGCTGCGAGGTGGTACGGGCTTGCGGTCGCTATTGTCTCTGTAACCTGCAAAACTAAGAATTTATTTTTCATATTTTGCACACGCCTTTGCACATCAACATTACCTCGAAAAATTCCTAAAGGAAAAACAAAAATATATAGTATTGAAAAATGCTCATGTGTTAGTATATCAAATCAAAAGAGATGTATACCTATTTCTTCTCCTATTTTCCAATGGAACTCATGAACACTCTTTATTAAAACAAACAAAAACAAAAAAACTAGAACACGCGAAAACTTTATTAAACATGGGTTGCCTCTGACGGTGCTTGACGTAGCGTAGATTGCACACCATTGGGGAACCCCAGGAGGAAGGTGTGATGAGCACATCAGCAAGTTTTCCCCCAGTAAAAAACCAAGGTTTAATGGACTAGCTAGTAGGAGAAATTCGTGACTTCTTAAGGTGTTGCTAGCTGACTAGTGGCAGGGCGCACTACCGGCGTCAGCAACAACGTGGAACCTGCACACAACACAACCAAAATATTTTTCCCCAACTTACAGTGAGGTTGTCAATCTCACCCGTTTTGCTGAACACAAAGGATTAAACGTATCGCGTGGAAAGAGATATTTGTAGTGGAATTAAAGAGAACAGTGTTTGCAGTAAGTAAACAGAACATGATTGCAGTAGATAAATTTATCAGTGTAAAAGAAAGAACCGGGATCCGCAGTTCACTAGAGGTGTCTCTCCGTAAATATAAATAACATGTTGGGTGAATAAATTACAGCTGGGCAATTGACAGAATAAAGACCATACATGACAAGATGATTACTATGAGATTCGTTTGGGCATTACAACATAATACATAGATCGTAATCCAACTGTGTCTATGACTAATAATCCACCTTTCGGTTATCGTCCGAACCCCTTCCAGTATTAAGTTGCAAGCAATAGATTATCGCAATAAGAAATGTGTGTAAAGTAAACAATAGAATTACCCTTGGATAAAACATTATTGTTTTCTTCCTAGTAGCAACAACCTATCTACAATCTTAGACGTTATTGTCACTGTTCCAGAGAACTAGAGGCATGAACCTACTATCGAGCATAAATACTCCCTCTTGGAGTCACAAGCATTACTTGGCCAGAGCAACTACTAGCAACGGAGAGCATGCAAGATCAAAAATAACATATGACAAGAATATATAATCGATCTCAACATGGTATTTAATATTCATCGGATCCCAGCAAACGCAACATGTAGCATTACATAAAGATGATCTTGATCATGTTAGGCAGCTCACAAGATCTAAACATGAGGCACAAATTGGACAAGACAACCATCTAGCTACTGCTATGGACCCGTAGTCCAGGGATGAACTACTCACGCATCACTTCGGAGGCGGGCATGGCGATGTAGAGGCCTCCGGTGATGATCTCCTCCTCTGGCAGAGTGCCGGGAAGAGCTTCAGAACCCTCCTGAGCTAGGGTCTGCGATGGCGGCTGCGATACAACTTTTCGTGGATGGAGGCTCGGGTGTTTAGGTTTTTCCCGAGATCGTGAATAAATAGGCGGAAGGGCGAGGTCGGTGGCCGCCTGGGGGGGCCACACCACTCCTTGGTGCGGGCCCAGTCTTGGTCGCGCCATGGGGTGGTCTAGCCGCCCTGTGGCGCCTCTTTGACCCCCCTCTGGACTCTGTCTTCGTTACAGTTAAATATTGACTTTGGCTTTTGTTTCGTCCAATTCCGAGAATATTTATTGTACAACTTTTCTGAAATACAAACCAGCAGAAAACAGGGACTGGCACTGTGGCATCTTGTCAATACGTTAGTGGCCGAAAAATGTATAAAAGTGCAACTAAGTGTAAGCAAATCATATATAAACTGGTGTAAAACAAGCATGGAGCATCAAAAATTATAGATACGTTTGCAGCGTATCAACTTCCCCAAGCTTAACTCCTGCTCTTCCTCGAGTAGGTAAGTGATAACAAAATAATTTTTAAGGTGACATGAAGCCAACACAATCTTGATCAAGTTATTGTAATGCATTGTAAGCTGGGATCAAAGTAATCTAAACATAAGCAAGATAGATATAATTCTAATAATATAACTTAGCAACTATGTTATGACATGAGAAGTAACTCAAACAAAGGATCATGAATAATTGTGCATTGAAAGCAACTGTTTGTTTATGAGCATAGAGAAAACATAGCAAAGTGGTTGTCAGCTTGTCCTTTATGAAGTAGCAAAACATAAATGCTAGGAGAGCTTTAAAGTTCAAAGGGTGACTAGATAAAAGTAATTTGAGAACAAGCAATAGCATAATCATGAATCAATCAATAATGATTTTGGGACTATGCACATTATACTAAGAATGACAACTATGATCTCTTACTTGCTGCATAAAGAAGAAGGTGGAGACTCAACATAAAAGTAAAAGAAAGACTCTTTGCATAGGAAGCAAGATTAACAAGTTTTATAAACCTTCCAATAAGTATGGTAATCATTAGCTTTGAGCTCTCATTACCCCTATCATAAGAATCTTGAATGGTTAAAGTAAATGTGAGGGAAAATATGAGTTATATACTTGACCAATCTCAAGATGAAAATCTCGTGCCCCTTGAATACAAGTACCTAAACCTCATGCTACTCAACTTAGGTCCCAAATAAGTTCTTGTCATTGTAAGCATACATGTATCATGAGAACGCCAACGAGGTAACTCCTGCCCCATGATATAGAAGTACTCCTGCAGATATAGGAGCAATCCCATGCCAAAATGACAAGACTAACAGACAACGAGCATCTCAGCAATCCTTTTATTTACTATGGGCATAGCTTTTTATTGAAGATGCTTCATAGAATGCTCACTATGGTTCGCTTTAAATTTTCACCATGAATGATGCATGGCTTAAATTGGTTGTCCATGCGTTTCTCTAACATATATACAAACTCCATGGACTTACAAGTTTCCATTTTATTTCACACCGCTAGGCATCCATAAACAAAAGAAATAGATATCAACTAAATAGGAATAAGTGCAATGTTGAAAGCGTGCCCCATGAAAGCATGGTTATGCTAACTCCCAACTCGCAATTTGCAAGCATATAAACTTCATAAGATAGTCACAATGACTCAAGTTTATTAAGTGCAAGAAAGTAAATGTGCCATCAAGTTCGTGGGAGCTTTAATTTACTAACTAATTTTCTCATGACAAAATTTAATTTGGAAGATAAATAAAAGCATGATGAATATACTTGGAATAGCAATAATACTAATAGGTAGATATGGTGGACACAATTGGAAAAATTTGGTTTTTGGTGGTTGGATGTACGAGTAGAGCTCATACTCAATACATGCGGAGGCTAGCAAAAGACTGGGAGCGACCAACTAAGAGAGCAATAATGACAATAATCATGCATAGCGACAAAACAATATTAATCTAAGCATAAAGTAATATTACAAGTCAAAAACTAAATGATCAAAGAGGCTTTAGTTGACTGGTTGTAGTCATAACATGATGTAAACATGTGCCAAGTCAACCCAATAAAGCATCAAAGGAGAATACCACAATATTATGCTTTGTATAATGAAAACAACACATGATTCATTCAATAGCATATTATGCACTCTCAGCTATTTGAGACAAGTCATGCTACCACAATAAATACTAAGCATATAACAAGAATAACATCCAACATGACATGCCAAAGTATAAGCCACAGTCTAGACAAGCTTCCTTTTGCATCACTATAAGCATGAAACATTTTACTCATCTCCAACACCAATCAATTTATTTGAAACAACTCGCAGAGATGAAAATCAATATGGACCAGAGAGCTAATCATACATAAATAAGTAATACTAACAAGCTCTGAATAAAATTCGAGTGAAAGAACATGAGCTAAACGCAGTACTAGCAAACTAGAACACTCGCGGAACAATAAGAACGAAAACTAGAGCGTTCGATGCAATTAAAACGGAGTGTGTCATTCTCCAAAAAAAATGCCGGGATCCAACCATATGCTATATCAAACAAAACAAAACAAAATTAAAAACAAAAATAAAGATGCTCCACGAACAACACATAGTGTATGAAGCAATAAAAATATAGCGCATAGAAGGATAACATGTTGCTTTGTTGATGAAGAGGGGATTCCCAAGCTTTGACGCTTGTAACTCTTGGATATTTCTTGGGGTGACATGGGCATTCCCAAGCTTGAGCTTTTATCCATTCTTCATCTCATTACATCATTCTTCTCTCCCTACACTTGAAAACTTCCTTCATACAAAACTTCACACAATTCTTATTAGCAGCATTGGTATAATCAAAATAACAAATTCGCCTGGATTCAGTTCTAACATATTTCAAACATATATTAAAGCATTAGATACTGTAGCAACATCTTCAAAAAGCTCTTTGCTCAAAATAACTATAAACGAAAGAGATTAAGAGGCAAATGCAAATAGTAGCAGAAATCTATCAAAACAGAACAACGGGTGAAGTTTATTTTTTTAGAAAATATTCTGTTGCTCAGATCGAAAAGCGTTCGACTAAAGAAAGTTAGATAATAACCTGGGGCATATGAAAAAAAATTGGAAGCTCAAAATTAAGCTCTGTCTGTGAATACGAATTTTTATGGTGACAACACCGAATCTTTTTTCACGACAGCAACTTCCCCAAATCTTACTTTCTCTCCATTAGAGGCTATTCTTGGCACAAAAACTAAATAAAAATGATAAGGAGAGGTTATTATAGAGGTAATAACTTCCAAGACTTAACAAAGAAAAATTACAGAAATAAACATGGGTTATCTCCCAAGAGTGCTTTTCTTTAACGCCTTTCAGCTAGACGCAGAAAAAGAGCTAGCATCAAGTATTTTTAAGTGAAGAAGCATCATAATTTGTTCTAATAATAGAATCATAAGGTGACTTATTTCTTTTCCGAGGAAAGTGTTTCATACCTTTCTTGAGTGGGAATTGATATTTAATAATCTCATCTCTCGTATCAATAGCAGCACCAACAGTTCCAAGAAATGGTCTTCCCAAAATAATTGGACAAGAAGCATTGCATTCAATATCCAAAACAACAAAATCAACGGGGGAAAACTTATTATTAACCATAATTAGAACATTATTAACTCTCCCCAAAGGTTTCTTTGTAGAAAAATCAATAAGATGAACATCCAAATAACATTTTTCCAACAGTGGCAAATCAAGCATATTACAGATTTTTCTAGGCATAACAGAAATACTTGCACCGAGATCACATAAATCATTGCAATCAAAGCCATCTACTTTCATCTTAATGATGCGCTCCCAGCCATCTTCTAACTTTTTAGGAATAGAAGCTTCACGCTTTAATTTCTCTTCTCTAATTTGCATGAGAGCATTTGTAATATGCTTTGTCAAAGCCATATTTATAGCACTAGCATTAGGACTTCTAGCAAGCTTTTGTAAGAAATTAATTACTTCAGAGATATTGCAATCATAAAAATCAAATTCATTTTTATCAAATGTAAAAGGACTATTGTCTCCCATACTACAAAAAATTTCAGCACACTTATCAGAAACAGTTTAGTTCTAGGCAATTTTGTAGAAGGAATGGAGACCTTTCTTACAACAATTATTTTACCATTAATAGTAGGAGGTTTGCTAGCATTTTAGACTTCATTACTACCGGTGGTGGTGATGGTACAAATTTTAGTTAAATTATTATTTCTAGCAATTTCATCTTCTCTTTCCCACCTAGCATGCAATTCCGCCAACATCCTAACATTTTGATCAATTCTAACTTGAATGGCATTCAAAGTTTTACTTTCTTTAACATCATGAGTCATAACTTTTAATTTAAGAAATTCAACATCATGAGCAAGGCTATCAACTTTAGAAGCAAGAACATCAATTTTGCCAAGCTTTTCCTCAACAGTTTTATTAAAAATAGTTTGTTTACTAATATAGTCCTTAAGCATGACTTCAAGATCAGAGGGTGCACTTTTATTGTTGATGTAGGAATTACCATAAGAATTTCCATAAACAATACCATTATTCGAAGGATATGGCCTATAATTGTTGCTACCAAAATTATTCCTATCAGGATTGTTGTTGAAATTATTGTTTTTAATGAAGTTCACATCAACATGCTCTTCTTGAGCAACCAAAGAATCTAACGGAATATTATTTGGATCAACATAAGATTTACCATTAACAAGCATAGACATAATATTATCAATCTTATCACTCAAGGAGGAGGTTTCTTCGACAGAATTTACCTTCTTACCTTGTAGAGCTCTCTCGTTGTGCCATTCAGAATAATTTATCATCATAACATCAAGTAGTTTTGTTGCAGCCCCCAAAGTAATGGACATAAAGGTACCTCCAGCAGTTGAATCCAGAGCGTTTCTTGAAGAAAAATCTAGTCCTCCATAAAAAGTTTGGATGATCATCCAAGTAGTCAGTCCATGAGTGGGATAATTCTGTACCAAAGATTTCATTATTTACCAAGCTTGAGCAACATGTTCATTATCAAATTGTCTAAATTTCATTATGTCACTTCTCAAGGATATAATCTTAGCAGGAGGATAATATTTTCCAATAAAAGAATATTTGTATTTAACCCAAGAATCAATACTATTTCTAGGCAAAGATAGCAACCAATCTTTAGCTCTCCCTCTTAAAGAGAAAGGAAACAATTTCAGTTTTATAATGTCACCATCTACATCCTTATACTTTCGCATCTCACAAAGTTCAACAAAATTATTAAGGTGAGAAGCAGCATCATCAGTACTAACACCAGAAAATTGCTCTTTCATAACAAGATTTAACAAAGAAGGTTTAATTTCATAGAAAGATGCTTCAGGAGCAGGTGGAGCTATAGGTGTACAAATAAAATCATTGTTGTTTGTGCTAGTAAAGTCACACAACTTTATATTTTCAGCAGAACCTATTTTAGCAAAATTAAAATAGAACAATAGAAATAACACCTATGAAACTAATTTTTTTGTATTTTTGATATAATGAAGCAAATAAGACAAAGTAAAATAAACTAAGCAAAACAATAACAAAGTAAAGAGATTGGGGATGAGAGACTCCCCTTGCAGAAATCCTCTTTCTCCCCGGCAACAGCGCAAGAAAATCTTGATGGTGCTTGACGTAGCGTAGATTGCACACCATTGGGGAACCCAAGAGGAAGGTGTGATGATCACATCAGCAAGTTTTCCCTCAGTAAGAAACCAAGGTTTAATCGACCAGTAGGAGAAATGCGTGACTTCTGTAAGTGTTGCTAGCTCACTAGTGGCAGGACGCACTACCGGCGTCAGCAATAACTTCGAACCTGCACACAACACAGCCAAAATACTTTGCCCCAACTTATAGTGAGGTTGTCAATCTCACCGATTTTGCTAAACACAAAGGATTAAACGTATCACGTGGAAAGAGATGTTTGCAGTGGAATTAAAGAGAACAGTGTTTCCAGTAAGTAAACAGAACATTATTGCAGCAGATTAATTTATCAGTGTAAAAGAAAGGACTGGGGTCCACAGTTCACTAGATGTGTCTCTCTATAAAGATAAATAACATGCTGGGTGAACAAATTACAGCTGGGCAATTGACAGAATAAAGACCATACATGACAAGATGATTACTATGAGATTCGTTTGGGCATTACAATAAAATACATAGACCGTAATCCAACTGCGTCTATGACTAATAATTCACCTTCCGGTTATCGTCTGAACCCCTTCCAGTATTAAGTTGCAAGCAACATATTATCGCATTAAGCAATGTGTGTAAAGTAAACAATAGAATTACCCTTGGATAAAATATTGTTGTTTTCTCCCTAATAGCAACATCACATCTACAATCTTAGAAGTTATTGTCACTCTTCCAGAAAACTAGAGGCGTGAACCTAATATCGAGCATAAATACTCCCTCTTGGAGTCACAAGCATTTACTTGGCCAGAGCAACTACTAGCAATGGAGAGCATGCAAGATCACAAATAACATATGACAAGAATATATAATCGATCTCAACATAGTATTCAATATTCATCGGATCCCAGCAAACACAACATGTAGCATTACATAAAGATGATCTTGATCATGTTAGGCAGTGCACAAGATCTAAACATGAGGAAAAAATTGGAGAATACAACCATATAGCTACTGCTATGGACCCGTAGTCTAGGGATGAACTACTCACGCATCACTTCGGAGGCGGGCATGGCGATGTAGAGGCCTCCGGTGATGATCTCCTCCTCCGACAGGGTGCTGGGAAGAGCTTTAGAACCCTCCCGAGGTAGGGTCTGCGATGGCGGCAGTGGCGGAACTTTTTGTTGATGGAGGCTCGGGTGTTTCGGTTTTTCCCATGATCGTGAATAAGTAGGCGGAAGGGCGAGGTCGGTGGCCACATGGGGGGTCCACACCACCCCTTGGCGTGGGCCCACCCTTGGCCGCGCCATGGGGTGGTCTAGCCGCCCTATGGCGCCTCTTCGACCCCCCTCTAGACTCTGTCTTCGTTACGGTAAAATATTGACTTCGGCTTTTGTTTCGTCCAATTCTGAGAATATTTCCAGTACAACTTTTCTTAAAGACAAAACAGCAGAAAACAGGAACGGGCATTGTGGCATCTTGTCAATAGGTTAGTGCCGGAAAATGTATAAAAGTGCAATGAATTGTAAGAAAATTATATATAAATTGGTGTAAAACAAGCATGGAGCATCAAAAATTATAGATATGGTTGCAACGTATCAGCCTCCCATGAAGCTCTTCTAGTTAAGATTAATTAGCTTGACCCAAATGGTGATCATTTTGATTTTGGAAGTAGAACACCCACTCCAAAGTAATTATCTTTCAAAGTAATGACCCTATCTCAGAAAGCTTGGACTTTTTCTTTCTAGGGAAGTGGACTACAAATGGTTCTTTAGATGGTAATCCTATTCTCACATTCCCTTCATGCAAATTGATTATAGATTTAATAGTTCTAAGAAATGGCCTTCCTAAAATTATAGGTGATGTAGGATTTTCAGGCATGTTCACAATATCAAGATCAATAAGAGCAGGGCGTCCTTTCTACAACAATACTTTCTTTAATTCCTACAACGTGTTTATAAGTTGAATCCGCTAAATGAAATCTTGGCTCAGTTGTTTCGAATGGCCCTAAGATTAATTTATCAAATATACTTTTTGGAATAGTTAAAACACTTGCACCAAGATCACAAGTACATCAATCTAATTAGCTCCAATATGTATTTTAATAGTGAGCTCAAATATATCATCAAGCTTAGCTGGGAGTTTTTAAGCTAGCTTCTTATATTGTTCTTCTAGCTCACGCACCTTACATGCTACTTCATGAATAAATTGCCGGTATATGGTATCATTACCTCCTTCAATATCGGGATTCTTGACGGTTATCATCTTCACAAGGTCTTCCACAGTATAATCCGGTGATGGAGCATTGCTATAGTCTAGCTCTTTAGGAACCCTATCCTCTTTTTTGACTCTCATCATCTTGAGGTCTTCAACAGGATTTGGTTCGGGCTTCCCTGCAAATCTTGCAAGTATAATAGTTTGACTCTCGGCTATTTTGCCCAATTGTACCTTAATTGTCTTTATCCTTTCGTGTAGAGCTTGAACACCATTTTTAATAGTTTAGATAAATTTCCTAACATAGTATTATGGTTCTCCGTGATTTTCGTAAGAGTATGATTTTCTCAGTTTGAGCATGCATAAAATTCTTGAAAGTATTTTTTATTGAGAGGTTACCATTGCTTGCTCCACTACCATTATTGTAGTTATTGTTTGGAGCTCCTGAAGTATTAGTATATTGCTTTTGAAAGATTGAACCAAAATTTTGACTCTTCCATGAAGCGTTATAAGGATTACGAGCTCTAAAATCTACTTCCTCAATATTAGATTTGGTTATGGCATTAACTTGGGCATCTCCCTTACCATTTCAAATGTGTAAAAGTTCATCTACCTTTGAAGTAAGCTCTTCATCTTTCCCTTCGGTGATCGATTTCACCTTCCTTGAAGAGGATCTTTCAAAATGCCATTGGAAATGGTTCATTTGCATGTCATCGAGAAGCTTCTTAGCAACATCTACTTGTTTGCTCATGAATATGCCTCCGGCTGCAGTATCAAGCATAGATTTAGATATTGGGTTAAGGGCATTATAAAATAAGTGGAGACTTAACCGATCCTCCATTATGGCTTGGACAGGTCATAATGGCTTATTTCATCCTTTCCCAAGCAAGCGTTAGTGGATCGCGGCGTTCTTGTCTAAAACCTGTAATATTAGATCGCAGTTGCATGGTCTTAGCTGGAGGGAAAAACTTAGTCATCAAAATATAAGTACATTCCTCCCATGAAGTGATAGTGCCCTTAGGCAAAGCTAGCAACCAATCTTTTGCTTTTACTTTCAATGTAAAAGGAAACAAGCGAAGTTTAACCGCATCGGGGTCAACATTTTATGCGCATCATGTCGCATATCTCAGTAGATGTAGTCAAATGCATACCCGAGTCATCAGCGGCTGAGCCTCCAAATTGATTATGCTGAACCAAACTTAAAAGGTTAGGCTTAGTTTCATATTTCTCCACCATGATAGCGGGCTGAGTAATAGGTGCAAGAATAAAATCATCATTGGGAATAGCATATTCCCCAAGATTCTTTTGTGCCATGGTTCCTATCTTTTTGGTAATTTTTATTAAGACACAAAAAGAATAGGTAACTAATTTTTGGGGGTTTTCAAATAGATAACGGAAAGTAAACTAATAACAATAAATAAAACTAAAACAAAAATAAAAATAATACTAATTAACAAGGTCTCTAGTACCTTACCGGAATATCGAAATTGCTTCTCAGCAACGGCGCCAGAAAAAGGATTGATATCTTCCATCCGGATTATGGATTGTAGTATTGTAAGATTTTTTCCAGAAGACTTAGGTTTAATCGAACCTTGGGAAACACTGCTAAATGGATTTATGGAAACTTCAGCAAGACTTTCTACTTAGTTAACGTTTTTCGGACCTTTCCAGTTTACTTTGTTTGGTGTTGTATTCAATGGATGAAAATAGCCCAGGGTCAAGGATTTTACTTCCCCTTTTGTCACTGGGGTTTCGAAGTAATACACCATTCTCCACTTATCTCAGCTCTTCCTTTGATCGGTCCAGAGTGGCTCGGGTACCTACAAGTTCTAAAATCGAGGCAAAGAGACAAAGATACAAGATAACAAAGATCATATTCAATCAGTACACAATACTCCCATATAATAAGATGCACATGAAAGTTGCGACGATTCACCTCAACCCGCAGCCCGTGAGGCCGTGAGGAGTACTCACACATAATAACAAGATCAAAGATATAAATTATGGTTGCAAATACTTTGATTGAAATCAAATATTCTTACAATGGTCTCCAATTCTCAAGGAGATCTATATTACAAGGTGATGGCCATGGCTATGGAACGGATTGGAAAGGAGATGGATGAACTACGGTGGTGGATGTCCTTCGATGAGTTGTAGATGGATCTGGTGGATGGCGGCTCTATTTGGCAACGAATGGCTATCCCTTTGGAATGGCTCCCTTTACGAAAGTTATAGGGTTTGACCTCACGGGTCCTCCGGCGCACTGTATGCGCGGACGGTGCGGTCGGGACTTGCCCGTATCTATGCCTGATGTTGCTCCTTTAACCGACCTTTGGAGCCTAGTTTATTTTGTTGTAATTGTGATAAGATTATCTTCTCTAATTGTAGGTCATTTTGCCTTAAAAACATGATTTACTGCACATCACACAAAAAGAGAAGGGATTGCACATCCTTACAATAATTATTCATTACATAGAGAGATATTCATTCAATTACTTTACTTAGGAAAGGGTTCAAACGTGAGGAGAAATGATGTGTTTCAGAGCCATCAACACTAAATATCTACTTTCATTTCATCATATGAGTACTATGGTCAGAAGCACGACTCTCTGTTCTTGACAGGATTGTACCGGGTAATAGATGGAACTCATGTGACATCTAGGGTGTTGAAAGATAATTCTTTAGGGGAAGGAAGCACTCGTTCTGAAGTTCACATATGCGCTAGCTAGTTGGTAAGGATTTTCTCATGATGCAATCATTCTTGCTGACAACTTGTGTAGGTCTGATAGGTTAAATAATCCATGATGGAAAGTTCTACCTAGAAGATGGTGGATATGCATGCTGACCTGGGATTCGACCACTCTTTAGAAAAATAAGGTGCCATCTCATTGAGTTCAGTTCAAGGAATAGAACCGCGAAATGCCAAGGAATTTTTTAATCTCGGACATTTAAGCCATAGAGCCATCATTGACAGGGCATTCGGTGCTTTGAGGAATAGGTTCAAGGTCCTTGACCAGAAATCGCTCCACATTTAGGAGACCCAATTCAAGTTGTTCATGCTTAGGTTGGGGGAAGATGACTACTTAGAAACTATTGTAAAACAAAGCTGAGACTGGCCATAACGTGAAGCGAGGGGACAATGAAGCCTCGAAGATCAAGAGGCTGGAGTGGGCAAATGCAATGCCCCTTTAACTACAGTTGTACTGTAATGATAAGCCCTAAATGTGGCACAAATCGTGACCCCCCTTTACATAATTAAATTTTCACGTCGGTTATTTCATGTTATTACACGGACACTACAACATTGAAGCTTCAATTACAGATGTATAACAATGTATTAATAAACATATAAAATATGGACCGCAGTTCCAGATGTCATGCACGCTAGCATGACATCGCAACCCTCACAAGAATTGCCTGGGAGAAAATGGTGATGGCCCCTAGCAAATCGTATACTTTGAAGACCCGATGATGCCGATGTGTTCGCTTTGATAGATTAAAATTATGGAATTTTCTAAATATAATATACCTAAAATATTTAAACTATAAATTCCTACACAACATGCACGAGGGTCGGTGCATAACAGGGTGTTCAACAATTGAATCACGGATCTCACTCTTAGAGAGATCATGAGAGTGGGTGCGAGATATACGTGGACAAATAAACAAGTGGACCCAATTCGAAGCGTTATCGATCGCTCTTTGTGTTGGTCGAATGGAAGGTTGCCTTCCCCCTTTGCTCCCTACCCTCGCTCACAAGGGTGGGCTCGAACCATGCATGCCCCCTCTTATTCTGTCCTCTGAAGGGGGCACTTTGCCAAAGTTGAACCACTTCTATTTTGAGAACTTTTGGCTCTCTCAACCAGGAGGATTCGTGGAAGTAGTTCAACTTAAGTGGATAGCATCAGCTGTTATCCCTCCTTGTGTGTTCAATGCCGTGGACATTTGGCGCTACTGTACCAAAATTGCCCAGGGGACTATCCTTGGTGAGATACATACTGTAGAGTTTTTGGTTGACTCGGTAGGCTTTACTATCTAGGAATGGACACAAAGATACGCTCTTGATAACCCCCTTATGGAGATGTTCAAGGTAGAGGAGTCTTTCTGGTGGTGAAGGAGCCGCTAGTTTGGATCTTAAGAGGCAACACAAACACAACATAAGAGGTGACGTGAACACAACATACTTCCACGTCATCCCCAATTATCATCATTGGAAGTGCTCCATCCCTTCTATTTGGGATGATAAGATCCTCCTCGAAGATGCGGGACCTCAATCGGGGGTCGCGTTAATTAGCAGATGACTTCTGGCTAGAGAAGGCTAGGGTCACAACTGAGGAGAATGCGGAGATCACTCTCCCATTCATACCCGAGGAGGTTGCTAGGGTAGTTAGATAATTTAAGGCCAACTCGGCTCTTTGGCCAAATGGCCTGCCCGTTTCCTTATTCTAGACCTTTCGGGGTAGGATTCAAGGCGGTGGTCATTGCCGATGTTCTAGGAGTTCTTCACTACGACTTTGGTCATGTCCCGCCTAAACTTTGATGTGATTACCCTGGTCCCCAAAGTAGTGGTGCCATGGACATGCGCTAGTGTAGACTGGTCATCGTGATCAATGTCATCCATCAGATATTTGCCAAGGTCTTCTCTCGGTTTCCACTATCATGGAGCAATTGATTCACCCCTATTATTTTTCCCTCCTCAAAGGTCGGTATATACATGATGGGGTGCTGGATCTCCATCAGATCATCCATGAGGTAAAGACCAGACACCATAAATGGGTATTCGTTAAACTAGACTTCCCTAAGGCGTGTGATTGCTTGGACTGGCACTTCCTCTGATCACTGCTTCAATGGCGAGGATTTGATGACCGATTGTTCACTTGGATCATGGAGTTTTTCATGAGTGACATCTTTGCGATCAACATTAATGGGGAGGTGGTACCCTATCTTAGGTCTTCAGGCGGAGTGAGGTGGGGGGACTCCATCTCACCCCTTCTCTTTTAACTCTACAATGGATGGCCAGGCGGAGAACTTAGAGAAAACGAAGATCACTTGCCACATTTATGGTTTGATAGGCATCTTATCCATGTGGGAGGGGTAACCCACCTCCAGTATGCCGATTACACTCTGATCATGGGGGCGGGGGTTGGAACTAGATATTATCGACCTTAAGTTGCTTATGCTATGCTTTGAGGACATGTCAGGCCTCAGGATCAACTTCGATAACTGGGTATGCCGGTCTGGGCTACTAGGATCCTTATCAAGGAACTATACCTATTTGTAGAGCCGGTTAGGTCGAAGGCTGAGCCCTGGTGTGCAGGTTCACCTCTAAAGGCAGCAATGCCCGCCGACATCGAGGGACATGAGCATGGAGAGATTGAGCTGATTATGGTCTGCGATGCATGGTGTAGAGGCCATCCGGCCTCCTAGAACGGTGGGCACTCGTTCTCGATCCATGCGCGCGCTCCATATAGTAGGCACCACCACCCTCATAGTGTAGCGGCACTCGGTTTCACTTATGCGAGCCTTTTTGTAACCAACTGTCTAAATCTAATGAACTGTTAACTAGTATAATGTCACACTTAGAAACCGGTCCAAACGGCAGATGGCGGACAGTTGTGCGGTCCGCGTGTTGTTCGCGTCAACGCCAACGGTTCCTCAAATTTGGTGAATAGATGGGTTACGGTGGATGGGTCATTCCTTTTAGGTCGTCCCACTGGAGAGCGCGCGGCCGATTCGTTTGTCTACGGGGAAAGTTTCGAAGCATGAGAACCAGATAGGTTGGCCCGCTAAAAATGCCCTGACAGATTGGACCACGACCTAAACTTTATCCGCGGACCAATCGAAACAAACATAATTTTGGATGGATAGTCGGTTTGTGAAGATGCCGTAAGGGTATCTCCAACGGGGCGACGCATCTCCAAAATGTCCGCGCATCCATTTGCGTCGGCCCAAATGGCCGAAATCGACCGCGCGTCCATTTGCGTCGGGTAGCTCCAGTGGCACGATTGATTTTTATTCAATTTTGCATTTTTCAACATAAAAACATATTACATAGTAAAGAAAGGAAAATAAAAATATAAAACCTAATAACGGTGCGCCTACTCGTCGTCGTCGTCGTTGATCACAACGAACTCCGGTACCGGCCACGGCCAGTTGGGAACCGGCGGAACATACGCCGGTGCCGCCAGCGGTGGTGGAGGTGGAGCATCCCACGCCGGTGGTGGAGGTTGAAAAGCCCATGCCGGTGGTGGAGGTGGATCCACCCACGGGTTGTACGGCGGCGGTTGCACCGGTTGCGGGGCCGAGTCCTCGAGAGCCCATCGTAGGGCCTCTTACTCCATGAGGCCCGGCGGCATGATGACGGTGGCATACCGAGGCAGCGGCGGCTGCACCGGTCGATCCACCTCCGAGACGAGGATGCCGTGACATAGGTATCCCCAATGGGCCTGCCGAAGATGGTACCCTGGGTTTACTTGATGAGGTCTAGGACCTAGGGTGTGGCCCGATCTCGCGATTGACCCAAATCCAAAAGGGGGAAACGAGGGAGAGGATGAAGAACACGAAGAACAAACACACGCACACCAACCCGATACAATCGAATCTTACCCTCGTGGCTCGATGGACCACGCCAATAGAATCACCCGGAAGAGACGCGAGGTAGAATTCCGTGTGAGAGATTGGGGTTGGAGACGGAGACCGATGAGGGAGAGAGAGTGGGGCACACTAGAATCTCACTCACAAATATCCAAATCCTCAACAAGAGTAGCCTTGGTTACAAAGGGGATCTAACCCTAGGGAGACAAAGCTCAAAGTAGTGTTTAAGCTCAAATTATGTCTAAAGAGTAAAAGGGGCGTCCTGGGTACTTATATAGGTCTACATGGCCCACAGGTCGGAGAGGTACATAAGTGAACGACTTAGGCAGATCTGGTGGGGACAGGTCGACGAATCCGGTCCAGGGGCCGGTCAGACCGGACCTGGGGCCGGGGGGTCCGGTCCAAACCGGCTGGGGACCGGGCGCCAATCGGAAGTGTCGCAGATGCCCGTCCGGTTGGCACCGGTGCGCCGCCCGGTTGGCGCCGAGGTTGGTCCAGTGTGCCGCCCGGTTGACCGGGCCTGGGACCGGGTGGTCCGGTCATGAGTCCGGTCGGCCGGGTCCTGGGCCGGCTGGCTTTCTTCCTTCCTCGTGCGCTTCGGATGACGTCGGGTCCAGCTCCATGGCTATCTTCACGTCCAGCTGCTCCTCTCCTCCTCTTGACCATGGTGTGTCCTCCTCTCCGGGGCCCTGACACACCTCGTACCTAATGATACAAAGCGTGTCGGCATGAGGTAGCAATCCATCCAATGGGGTACCGAGATCGAGGGTAGTGAGGAGCGAGTTCACCTTATCATGTAGCGCTTTGACTCGAGCCCGCGTCATTGGTCCACTTGGGGGACTTGTTGGTCTTGGTGTAGTGTCGTCGGTGAGCGGGGCTACATCATTGCTGAAGGCCCACGACCCGAAGATTACAAAGCCTGGAAGCCCAATAAGGTGTCGATATGGAAGATAGAGATGTATTAGGAATAGAGACTTGTAATTATAAGGGACGAACTCAAAGAGTCTCCCGCTGTTTGTAACTTGTGCATCACGAAACTCTCGGCTCCGCCTCCTATATAAGGGGGAGTCGAGGGAGAAAGAAAGGATCGATTCATTGTCAACACAACCCTAGTTTTTAGCAGTCGATCACCTTTTCGGCTGAAACTTTCAAGATCTACTTCCCTCTGCTTTCCACGAAACTGTAGTCTACAACTTGTAGGCATTGACAAGTTAATACCTTGTCACGCCGAGCCTCTCGATCTCGTCGTCCATCATCGTCGTTGGGTACTGGATCTCCCGGTCCTCCTCCATGGCCAACTGCCATTCCTGGAAAATGAAGGCGACGTAGTCGCTGTCGTCCTTGGCCTCCTCGTTGTGGTCGTCGTCGTCCTGTGGAGGCGCCGACGGCTGCTGTGTTCGATGATGAGACGGCGATGGATGGTCAAAAGAGAAGTCCCATTGCCGAGGAAGCCCGCCTGCCTCCTCGGATCCTTCTCGATCTTCGCCAGGTGTCGGAGTCGATGGCGTAGGCGGCGCGGAGGTCCGGCGGCAGGTACCGCCGCCTGCACCGGATCTCGGCGCTCCTGTTTGGCTCGCGCGGAGGCACGGGTGGGACAGGCACCCGGAGGTGGCTGAGCCGCCAGCCGCCGCTAGGCAGGTGCACGTCCCGCTAGCCCGCGCACGGTGTCCAGTTCCTGTGCATGAGCGACGCCACGTCGGCGGGCAGCGGCACCCTGTGCGTCCACTCCGCCTTCTTGGTCCCACTGTCGGATGCATCAGAGTCGTCCTTCTCCTTTCCCATGGTTGCGGTGGCGCGCGGCGGTGAGGGGTGGGAGTGGAGGTGTCGCTGGTGTCGGCAATAGCAAGGACAATGTCGGTCGACTTTTAAGGCCGGGCGCGCGCGGGACACGATGCCATTGATGGCGGCGCAGAAGCCCAGCCGCCGCCTGCCAGTGCGCGTGCAGAAGAGGTAGCCGCGACATTGATGGCGAAGGCTGCGGGGCAGACGCGGAAGCGATGACCGCCGAAGCGATGCGCTCGATACAGCCCTGTGGCTTGCTGCCAGGCGGGGCCGGTGGAAAAGCGAGTGTTTACTTAGGGCGTCCGCGTAGCGTTCGGTGCGACGCATCCCAGGCGCAAATATGCGCCGCGTTTGCGTCGCCGCGAATGGTCCGGTCAATATGCGTCGGGCCACTGGACATGGTCCCAGACGCATTTTTAGCCCGCACGGACGCAAACATCCCAGACGCAAATATACGCCGAGTTTGCGTCACCGTGGATGACCCCGTTAATATGCGTCTGGCCGCTGAACATGATCTCATACGCATATTTAGCGTGGACGCAAACGGCTCAACATCCATTTACATCGCTCCGCTAGAGATGCGGCAAACAAGCAGTGGTCGAACTGAAGACGACGGTGAATTCGCCGTCGGAGGGACATGAGCACGGAGAGATCGAGCTGGATACGGTCTGCGCTGCGCGGTGCAGAGGCCGGCCGGTCTCCCAAAACGGCGAGCACTCGTTCTCGATCCATGCGCGCGCTCCATCACCAGCAGGCAGCACGACCTGATAGCGTAGCGGCACTGTAGATGCATAGAGGACATACGTTACGTGTAGGCAGTCCTCCCCCGTGCGTGCAGCAGGAAGAAAGCATGGCCCCATTCCATGGCCATCCTAGCAGAAACAGCAGAGAGCCTACCCCTACCTCGCACAGGACTGGACTGTCCTTCCGTCCGGACGCCGGCAGACCAAGCGGACGCCTTTCTTCCCTCCTCTCTCCTCCTTCTCCACCATAGGATCGACGGATGGAACAAGGTCTGCCATGGTCGTCAACACAACGCAGCAGAGCCGATGTGGATCGACGTGCTCGTGGGGACAAAACGTAGGATCTGCCGACGCGACTTGACATACCCCCTCTCTCCATCTCTAGCCTGCCTGCTTGGACATATTGCTCCCCTGGGCAGCTTTTCCATTCAATCACTTGGGCCATCCTCCTCCTCTCAGCTGTCCAGCGACCATTGCCCATTGGCTGGATCGATGGACGCACGTCGTGTCAGTCCCAGTCTCCCTCCCCTTCCGTTGCCTTCTTTTTGGACCATCGCTGGGAGAAATGTCGCCCAGGCATTTGACCACTGTCAGAAAGTCTTCACTAATTGGTTCAGCTGCACGTGCCAACTAACACATACTCCGTAGTATTTTCTTCCAGAACAGACTTATTCATTCAAGTCATATCATTATGATCAAATCTCAGAAAAATATCTTTTACCTCTTCTAGGGTTTAGGTAATCTTTACGGCGGTGTCTCGGAGTTGACGACAATGTGTGTCTGTCGATCCTTCAGGGCATCTCCAGCGGCGCGACGCATTTCGGACGTCTGAAATGTCCGTTTGAGTCGCGCGACGGACGCTGGACAGACCGTTTTTGTCTGCGCGTCCGTTTGCATCTAGGGGTGGCTCCAGCGGGCCGACGCATTTCCGCGTTTGCATCAATTTACGAAGTTTCGAAACAACAAAATAAGGAAATCAAAGTCATAGTTATTACATTTAAATTTTTAAAAGTCGACATGAAAATAAGATAGTATTTCTCTAGGCATGATCTTCATGGCCGGCCAATGTCCAACGATGCTCAATCAGATCCGTTTGCAGCTTGTTTGGAGACGTTCTCGTCGGTGACTTCTACATTCCTATGTAGATAGTCACCGCCAAGATGAAGCTCCGGGAAGTGGCGCAACCAACTCACCTTGGAATTCCCGGTGGTTCTCATTGCGGCCATCGGGACGCTCGTTCTCAACGATCATATTGTGCATGATCACGCAGCATGTCATCACCTCATGCATGGTCTTCAGCGACCATGTTCTTGCCGGGTGACGGACAATTGCCCACCGAGCTTGGAGCACACCAAATCCGCGCTCCACATCTTTCCTGCAAGCCTCTTGCATCTTGGCAAACCTCCTCGTCTTCTCGGAGTTTGGATTACGGACAGTCTTCACCAATGTGGCCCAGTCAGGGTAGATGCCATCAGCAAGATAATATGGCTTGTCATATGCATTTCCATTGATCTCATATCTCACCCGGGGAGCTTTACATTGCATGAGCCTGTTGAAAACCGGTGATCGGTGCAACACATTGATGTCATTGTTGGAACCGGCCATGCCAAAGAATGAATGCCAAATCCATAAATCTTGAGATATGACAGCCAAGCCCGAGTATGCTCCTGCTCTCCCGCGAGGCAAGAACACAGCCGGCGGCGGCTACTGTGGCGCTGCGGCCGGACGGCAGCGGATGGGGTAGGGGTGGTGGCGACGCACTAGGGTAGCAAAGAAGGGGAAAAAGAAGCAAATCGAAGCGGTCGATTTCGCTGTCCCTGACATGCGTGACCGGGTAAGAAATGGAGGACGCTCCGCGCGACCGCCGAGCGTCCGCGAAGACGCAAACCTGGCGCATATTTGGGCCAGGTTTGCGTCTCCGCGGACGCCCGGTCACTTTGCGTCGCCCCGCTGGAGCATGCCCCAGACGCATTTCCGGTCACGGCGGACGAAAACGGTCGCTGAGCGTCCGTTTGCGTCGCGCCGCCGGAGATGCCCTCATATTGGCATCTTGGTCCTCTCGATATTCTTCAGATCTTGCGTGATCAGTTTCTCGATGTGTTGCTACCGTTCGTTATCCATCACGGTGCTAGGGGGAGGGGTGAGGTGGTGGATCTGTCGCTATTTTCCAACTTCATCAACGGGTCCCTGTGGATCTTGGACCAAGACAACATGGGGACATTCCATGGTCTACGTGCCACAACAACATGTGCCTCGTTGCTTCCAGGGCGTATGTACATCGACTCACAAATCCTCGTTAGCGATGTTGCTTTTTAGATCTGCCAATGGTTGAGGTTGGTCATCTATTCCAACATGCCTCTATGTGGCGTTAGAGTTTAGCGGCGGCCCCTGCTTTCGACGAGTGCATGAAACCTAAGGATGGTTACATATATTTTCCATCCTTTTTAGATCTGACAATGGGTGAGGCTTGTCATCTATTCCAACATGCCTCTATGTGGCGTTAGAGTTTAGCGGTGGCCGCTAGTTTCGACTAGTGCAGGAAATCTAAGGATGTGGCGTTAGAGTTTAGCGGCGGCCACTGGTCTCGACGAGTGCAGGAAACCTAAGTTTCTAGCACGTAAGTTTTTGCCATTTGTTAGTTTTCACGTTTATTTTTTATCGTAACTTTTTTTATTTATAAATATGTGGTTTCTATAAAAAATAATAATCTTTTAAGGAACAACATGTGGAAAACTTTCTCCTGGTTCGAACACATTAGGATCATCACGGGCTAAACCCCGGCAGTAGCAGCCTTGGACTATATTCTGAAGTGCAGTGGATAGATCCAGTCTATTCTGGGAATGGACAACTCGCGCACATTCCTTTTCTAAATATATATCAAAACATCGTCCATGAGAATTAGATTTATTAGATGTGTTGCTAAAACATTAGTAAGACCGAAACTGCTAGCGGATGGCTAGGGAGCTAAAAGACGAAGAATAGGTTTCATTTTTATATGCTCTCCTCTTATAGATATGATGGACAAAGTTTTTCGATCACTTACTTTGCTCACGTTTTTCGATCCTTTTTTTTAATGCAAATAGAGTTGATCTAGTAATTCTTTGTTAAACTCAACGTCGATGTTTGTTTTGATCTTGATTCTAGTTCGGGGAGCTCGGGAGCTATTATTGGAGATGACAAGGAGTATTTTGTGGCTGCTATAGATGGTCGAGGCAGGTATCCACGGCAAAGGCGTCGACTCTACGCGATGGTCTCATTCTTGCTGGATATGTGGGCTGTAACAGATTGGAGATTAACTCCGATTGCATGGACGTGATCGATAGAGATAATGCAACCTGGTGGGTATTCTTTAGGTCCATCGTCGGCGATTTATGAAGAATGTAATTCCTTTATCGTAATTTCGTAGAAGTGAGATTTCCTCGTTGCCCTAGGAAAGCCAATATGGCTACCGATATCTTAGCAAAGACATACTGAAGGGCCCATGTCGATTGTGTGGCATGAGGAACCTCCCAATTTCTTAGTATGGTATGGGTAACTGTTATTCCCAGTGAATAAACCCATCAAGATGGCTTTCCCTTAAAAAAAAGCACATGCCTGTTACACTCATTCCACAGCTTGGACGCAGGAAAATATACCCTGATATATCATTTCAGAACTAAGACGCTGCAATCAAAACCAATGAATGAAACAAGGCACGCCCCATACGCACGTACAGGCCGTGCTTCTACAAACCGACACGCCCGTAGAAACGCACTGAGATTGAAACAAGAGACACCTGCACACACTTGCTGCACTAGCTAGCACAAAGCTCTCAGTGGAGATCAGCTTACCTACGATCTAATCTACAGGTGCTGGCTACAGATTTTCCTGACCTCTCCCTTCTTGCCCTTCTTGACCCGGATGGAGCCCATCCGGTCCATGCTAGCCACAAACGCCTTGAAGAAGCGGGCCTTGTCAGCACCCAGCTCCAGCACGAGCGGCCTGGTCCTTGCGTCGAGGAAGAGCGCCTGGTCGGAGCCGAGGAGGCCCAGCCTGGCCTGCAGGTTACCGTAGTAGGCGTGGTCGAACTGGAACGGGGTGCTCACGTCGAAGGGCACCACCGCCCGGGAGCTGCCGCCGGTGCTCGGGCACGCCATGCGCAGCGCCTTCACCAGCCGCGCGTCCATGAACGGGTCCGCCTGCCGCGTGCCGCGGAAGTCGTAGAGGCGGCCCAGGAAGTGCGCGCAGTGCGCGAAGCCGATCGTGTGCGCGCCGGACAGCGCCACCAGGTCGCCGGCGCCCAGCCCCTTGCCGGCGAACACGCGGAGGAGCTCGTCCACGGTGGAGTTGGCGCGGGGCAGGCTGTCGCGCACCTTGCCACCCAGGGACACCTTGCTGTCCTTCCTCCCCTTCTTCACGTCGTAGTGCGGCCCACCTGCCTGCACAAAATCACCTTGTTCAGTAATTTCCTTCCCTGGGTTATGTTCATCCAAGCTAAAATTTCGGTTTCACCTGTAAATAGATACTTTCAGTGTACACAGGAGCAAAACCAGTAAATAAAACGTGGACAGATCTTCTTAAGCTTGTGGGCTTTTAGCCCATCATGTTGTGTCGAATTTTGGTGTGGAACATCAATGGGCTTTACTTAGCTTAAAGTCACATCCGCCCTAGTGGTTGTGGCCAGTTGAAGGGTTACTTTTTTTTGTTTTGCTAGCACTGCTTATTCTGCCCTAGTTTCTCTGAAATGGAATTTTTTTTATTCTGGCATGTTAACACTTTTTTTTTGCGAGAAAGCATGCTAACACTTTAATTGATGAGAAAATCTATACAAAAGCGCCGGACACATTGGTAGTCTATGCGGCGGTAGAAAAAATGGTGCTCTCCCCCTATAGGATGCATGCACTGATCTGCACGCTGACATCATCGCATTAATATTAGAATCCGAAACTTGAAAATGATTTATCTTTCAAACCGTTTATCCAATTTATGCTATGTTTGCACTGCTGCGTTCGTGTCGGCGAGGACTTCAAAACTAGATCTCATGTTATTATATTTTGAAGATTTTTTTTGTCACATCAATTGCCAGATTAAAATTGAACAAGTACCACAATAATTGTATGTGGTTATTAAATAACTTTTCTACATGTTTTACATAGACAATGCATTAGTATGCGTACCTACAGTGTGATGCGAGGATGTTTTTTGGTCAAACCAATCTCCTGGTTATAGTAATATGGTTATCAGATTAGCAACGAATATTTGCTACAATAATTATACATGGTTATTGGATATTATTTACCCATTTTTAAATATTACAATGATTTGTACAGCTAATGAACACAGGTGTTCGAGTGTCTCTAAGACCTAAGATATGATATCATTTCACACAAATTTGGTATCATGGAGCTTTACATTGGTGCTTAGAATGACATTCACGAACCTACGAACCAACATATTACAATCCGGAAGCTAAGTAGTGAATAATCTGGCAAGTTAGCAATAATAATCTGGTAATTACTGATGGGAAAAAAGTTCACAAAATATACCAACATAGGATCTATTTTCGCAGATCTCTTCGGAACTAAGCCCACGGTGAAAACGGATTTTCAAATGGGTTCCCGATTTGAGAGATAAAGATTTTTAAAATTTAAACATTGAGGAGAATCCAGATGATGTCATTGCACATGTCAATGCATGCATGCATATTAGACAGACTAGCCTTGATGCGGCGCGTAGTACAGTTCTTAATTGATTGGGGAAATTGTGTAGGTTTAAGCCAGGGTCAGACGAGATGAAAACAACCGATTCTTCCTTGGTCTGATCTTCTCTTCAATTTTACATAGGCTGTCATATGATTGTTACTCTCAAGAAAGATATGAGCTGAAGCGTGCGCTGTATGATCTGTTATCTTTTTTGTGAGCTGTGAGTTTGTGACCTACCTAGGCAAGAGGCCAAGAGCGGTCCAGAAATATGTCCAGTGACATGCCAAAGAACCGGGGCCGTTGCTACCCAACAAGCTTGACTTCAGAATTCTGATAGAGGAGGATAAGAAGAAGCATGGAGGGGGAGAAGAGGACACTTGACTTGCTCAGAGCCCCAGAGTAGTCTATGGTACCAGACAAACTAGGTCAGATACACATAGAAAAACAACCATGTGCACCTAAATTTCTAACATCAAATCTGCTTGTTTCGAGACGATTCGATCCTATATATCGTCTGTGGTGTCCCGTGACCGTAAGATCCAAGAGACTGACGAATCTCCAAGGCAGCTAGCGGCTTTGTCAGGCCCATCACCGGAACAATCTAGCCGGTGATTTTAGTTTGCGTAGGTACGGTTTCAGTGGGTTGTATTTCTTCCTTTTCTCGGAGGCGAGCGACTAAAAAATTACATGTAGTCGCAAACAGAGCTTGGCTCTGGTGGTTAGGTACCTTGTGGTGGAACCAACCCACCCAGGTTCAAGTCCTAGACTTGACATGGGTGTTTGCATTTACTGCGATTTATTTCGGGATTTAATCGAGCGCTATGCTTTCGGTGGTAGGTGACGTGCCCGTCAACAACGAGGCGTCAATGGTGACTTCGTCAACCTCAAGATATGCCGGCTCAGTCCCTCGGAGGTGCTCATAGGGGTAGGGTGTGCGTGCGTGCGTTCATAGGGGTGTTTGTACGTGCGTGTTTGTGAGCGTCTGCGTTGTACTGTGTTCTCAAAAAAAAAAAAAAAATTACATGTAGTCCTGTTATAAAAGAATCACATACAGCCACAACGGCTAACTAGCTAGGAGCAGCAATAGATCACCGACCTCACCGCGGTACATAACAAAAAGCAGAAGGCGCCTAATACTGGCCCGTACGTACGTGGCAGGGTAAGTAATCTCACCGCATTTGGGTAAGCTAGGCTACGCGCCCGGCGCCCTGCTCCTAACGACGTTCGCCCGCTTCACATGCCGGCCACCGGCACGGGCACGGCGGCCCGGCGTGCCTTTATCATTTTTTACATCCCGGCCGCGCGCCTGCTGTGCTCTGGTCCTTGCACGCATACCAGCTTCGGCGGTTGGGAACGGGAACTTACGATCTGCCCCGTACTCGCATTGCCTTTTCCTATTTCTGCTCGGCGGAAATGCATGCTACTGTAGTCGAACAGTTCGTGACCTTTTCCGAGAAAGAAGATATAGTTGGCGGGAGGGGTTAGCGTACTCACCAGCTGCACGAAGTCACGGGCGGCGAGGGCGAGGACGTCGGCGCAGGTGACGACGCCGGGGCACTTTCTCTCCACGGCGGCCTTGGCCATCTCCACCGTGTCGAACCCGTACTGCGGCAGGTTCCTGTTCTCTTCCATGTCCCGCTCCACCGCCGCCGCCGCGTCGCCCGGCTTGGCCGTCGGCGCGATCAATATGGACGCGTCGCAGCCCTGCTCGTTACAGTAATTAATCAGTGAACGTGCTAAATTAACGCGCCACGTACAGAAGGAACCTCGACTGACCATTAAAAAAAGTGACGGAAACTTTGGGTGCAATGCAAATGCAACTAGACAATAATGTGGCGATCGAGTTGGATGACATCTGTGCGAGGGAATTGCGCAATATGTACGTATCTATGTAATGCAATGCGTCCTCCCTCTGCTTACGCACTTCGACGAAGCAGTCGTGATAGAAGAGGCGGAGCACGGCGGGGCCGGCGGCAGGGTGGTCGCGGAACCGTGCGGCGGTGACGTTGCCGACGATCTGCTCCACCGCGGGGCACGACCTGGCGTAGAAGTCCAGCGACAGACCGTGCCGCTCCGGCGCGCGCCTGCTGCCGGCACCCGCCGCGATCCTGGCGGGAGGCAGCGGAAGCGGCGCCTCGCGAGCGCGGCAGGCGCCGCCGAGGGACACGACGAGGAGCAGGACAAGGCGGCGGAAACGGACGACGCCTCTGGAGGAAGCCATTGTCGCGGCGGGCGAAGAAGCTAGAGGGCGGCCGGAAACGGCAAGCTTGGCTTATCTCCTAGACTGTAGCACGCGCTGGCAGCGTGAGCGAGACAAGTGAGGGCGAAAGGAGGGAGTTGTTTGTAGTGTAGGTATGTGGACAGACGGTAGAGGCCGATCGAGCGGCATGTGTAGGCTATGTTGGACGAACGCGAGCGGCACTGCTCCCCCGTGAACCCGTGAAGAGAGTGGAGCTAGAGTGCCAGCGTATTTTTAATGGCTATGCGCAGTACACTTCAGATTATGCGTCTGCCTCTGTACATCGGGATTATGGGCCTGTGAAACATGTTTTGTGTATCTGTTACTACTGAGGCATCTGCCAGCGATCCAACGTAATAAAAGAAATAAAATATTTATTTTTGTCCGACTTGTTAGAATTAAATTAAAATCTCAGTCCAGAGACCCAACGCAAACTGATTGACGTGTTCGCTGGACAGCAAGCGAGTTCACGTATGTTGTCCTCTACTCGATCCAGGGCCCCGCAGATGATGATATATATAGATGGGTGAGGTCACCCGCCAGGGACCCAACCCCACCTCGCCCATTTGAGTCCCTCCCTTTTCATTGCAATCCTAGAGCTTGCCGCCACCTACTATGCTAGTCGTCACTGCTGGCACAATTTTGTTCGACCCGCACATCGTTGGAGGATACTTTTTGGTGGCGGCATCGAGTGCCCATGTAGACCTCGACGTAGCACCTGCCCCAACGCCTTCTCGCTTGGAATCGGCCCTACGACTTGTTCTGCCAATTTTCTGGTAAGAAATCCTGGACCAGTTTTAGCCATTTGCTTGAAATAGTCAAGCCATTGACCAATAATTGTTGCCCCACAGATGAACACCAAGGAGTTGATCGACTTCTTTATAAAAGACGTCCTCGACAGCTCGTCAGATGCCTCTTTGGGCTCAATGTTGCCGTGGTCTCCCTTATCCACGAGCACACTAAGATGTAGAGGCCGGTGTATAGAGGCTCGACGAGGCCTCGCAAGGCAAAGGTGTTGCGCGATCGAGAGGGTGACCACTGACAAGGTATCAACTTGTCAATGCCTACAGATTGTAGACTAGGGTTTCGTTAGATGTAGAGGGCAAGTAGATCTCGAAGGTTTCAGCCGAAAAGTACTCGACGATGTAAAAACTAGGGTTTGAGAGACAATGATTCGATGATTTCTGCGTCCCTCGACTCCCCCTTATATAGGAGGCGGAGCCGAGGGATTCGTGCCGTACAAGTTACAGAGTCCGGGAAGGTTTCTAACTCATCCCGCAAGATTACAAATAAGACTTTCTATTACAACTCTAGCTTTCCTTAATAATATCTTGGGCTTCCGAATCTACTTATTCTTCGGGTAGTGGGCCTTCAGTAAACCCCGGGTACTATCTTCGGCAGGCCCATTTGGGATGCCTATGTCAGTAGCCCCCGAGATTTTGCTTGAATCGCAGAGTTAAGGAAAATCTCCACTGTTTATTTTTATTCGATAACTTCAACTTCTCTATATTTCTTCTCATAAACTTCTATATTGGACAGGGATAATGGTAGTTGGGGCTAGTTCATCTGACGGATCAGGTACTAGTTAACTGCTCTCGTGGCAATCCGCAAAAACCTACTTCAAGATCACGCCCCTGGACATGACCTCGGGATACTGGTGTAAACTTCGACAGGTGCCGCTTAAGGTCTTACCATTCCGTCGAGTCCCAGTAGAAATTTATCGAGTACCTAACGCGTCCGTTGGGATTTTTCTTCGTATCCGTTGATACGGATAAAAGTAGCAGAGTGCGGTCTTCGGCGATGCCACGCCCGGCAGAACGGATCCGGGGTCTTACCTTCGCAAATTTGCGGCATTCAGAAATTGATCGCAACTTTGGCGTTCTGAGAATATATTGTCGAGTGCTTTTTCAGCTGTTGGAATGGCACATTTTATCGAGTCAAAGATGACTTATATTGCTCTCCCGATGGGAGTATATGCAGAGTTATTTATAACTCGAAATATACTCTTTTGCTCTGCTATCTTTCTTTTTGCTCTTTCATTCTTTTCTCGTCTTCTTTCTTTTCTTTTTTTTTATGATTTCATCGGGCACGCGAGCAGCGTTCCCGATGGGAGTAGCCCCCGAGGCTACAGCCAAGGACTTGTACTTGGTTGTAGGCTCCACGCCTTATGCCGCTATATTTTCTTTTTATCTCCCGAAGTTTTATAATTCCTCGGGTGCGCGAACAGCGCTCCCGATGGGAGTAGCCCCCGAGGCTATGAGCAAATATTTTGTATTTGATCATAGGCTCACGCCATTTCTATTTTGTCTTTCCGGATCTTTTTTCTTTTTTCCAAAGTAGCCCCCGAGCATTTGATCAAAAACTTGTATTTGATCAAAGGCTCAGCATTATTTTTCCATGTCACCTTTTATGAAATTGTAGAGTCGAATTTCTTCCTCTGCCAAGGTGACGTTATTGCTGACGATAGCCACGATTGCGATCCGAAAATCGCGAGAAGCCTTCTCCCACTGCCTTGTGGGCCCAATTGATCCACTATCTTGACATGTCGTGCAAGTGGGGGACACACGTCCTCCGCTTTTTCTGGCGCACGTACCGTAACTTCCCCAACGTTGAATTACTTTTTTACCCTTGTTGCCACGTGGCTATCATCTGCCACACACTTTCCTTATCCAACGGTCCGCCGGTTCACCGCACCCCTATATAAGATCGTCTTCTTCCTCCTCGAGCACTTCCGCTCGCGCCGTCCTCCTTCTCTCATCTGCAAATTTCCTCCTGCGATCCATAACCTCCTAAGCTCCTCACCTCCAAGCTGCAAACCCTGCGCCATTGTTGATGCCACCGCGTCGATTGACAAGGCACAGCACGCCGGAATCCTCCATGGCCGCCGTGGATCTTGGGGCGGCGGAGTGGGAAAGATCGAAAATTTCGACTCAAGACATCAACATGCTCAAGAAGCTGGGTATCAGCAAGAAACCCAAGGCATTGTGCTTCCCCAGTGAGGAGAGCTACCCAACCCCTCCAATGGGGTACCGGGTAAGTTTTGTCGATCACCTCATCCGCGGTCTGTCCGCCCCCATTCATCCTTTTCTCCGTGGACTCGCTTTTTATCTACGGTCCGCAACTCCACCACCTCACGCCAAACTCCATTCTTCACATCTCCATTTTCATCACTCTTTGCGAGGCCTTCCTTGGCGTCCAGCTCTAACCGGGCGCTATGGAAGCGCATTTTCTTCCGTCGCCGTAATGGCTCTCCCAATGTCGCCTATAATATAGGCGGCGTTGTAATTTCTGTTCGGTCCACCGTCGACTACTTCGATGTTAAACTCCCCGACTCGGTTCAAGGATGGCGCAAGAAGTGGTTGCACATTCAGGAGGAAAACCACGGATGTGCTGAGGACAACATCCCTCCTTTTGATGGTGCCGAGAAAATCTTTCGCCGCCACTCCTGGGACGCAGAGGCTACTGATGAAGAAAAAGGGTCGACAGAAGCCTTGATGGCTCGCATCCACGAGTTGCAAAATACTCGCGGCAAAGAATTATCGGGTATCCAAATCACTGCATACTTTCTTAGGACTAGAGTGCAGCCACTTCAAGCTCGCAAGTATCCTCTCTGGAAATATGCTGGCGAGAAGGATGAAGATCGGCTGTCGGTGGATTTGGAGGTCAAAGACTTGGAAAAGCTTGTCCGAAAAATCTCATCTCTCAGCAAAAAAGATCCTGTCCCTGCTTCTTGTCATGTAAAACCATTCAGCGCCGCCAATCCACTCCCCAAGGTAATCTTTGTCTATTGTCTTGTTGTTGCTTTGCTATCTTTTTTGTAACTTTTTTTTCTGACGTCTCTCCCCGTTTTATTTTGCACAGAATCATCCAGACCTTGTCTCGCTTCCTCCTCTTCCTGAAGGCGGAGAAGTCGAAGAAAGGGCCATTGTCACTGATGACAATCAAGAAGCTCCGTCTTTTGTGAATGAACCCGTGGATTCTTGAAAATCTGCGGGATCTTCCGAAGGCACTGCGTCGGCACTATCTCCTCCTCCCGCTGTTTCTCCAAAAGGCAAAAGGAAGAGGAATGACGTCGAAGATTCCGGCACTTCCAAAGCCGAAGAAGTTAATCCTTCACGTTAGAAGGCAACTTATGATCCTTATCTTGAATCCCTCGTCAGCTCGTAAGTCATTTTTATTTCTCCTTATTTCTGTACTCGAAATTTTTGTCTTATCTTGCTTTTTATGCTGTCAATTTTTAATCACAGCGATGATGAGGAAGAAGTACCAACTTTTGACGTGGCTCCTCGGACGAGCACGTCACATACTTTACTTGTCTTGGATACGCCAGTTGAAGGAGAAGAATCCTCGCCTCCTCAACAAAACGTCGTCACCACTACTCCGCCATCAAGCCCCCTTGCTCCTTCACCAAAAAGGACAAGGATTGAAACGATCATTGAGCCTGCCCCTCAATTGGGTAGCTCTTCTACTCCGCTCTTGGATGATGTAAGTTTTTTTAATTTTCTTGCCAATATCTATATTTCCTCTATTTGCTTTTTTTACGCCTTCATTCTTTGTCCATACCGATGTTTCTCTTTCTTTGTTCTTCTTTGACAGCCCATGATCAAAGAGCTTATTCGCATCGGATCCCAATTCATTGGGTACCGTGAGTATGCCAGCAGAACTGAAGGTAATAACTTTTTTGCTGTCGTTGTTTCTGACTTCTTGCTCCTGTTTTTTGTTGCAATTTTGACCTTTCTTTTCTATTTCGACAGAGAAACTTGCGAGAGGCCAACAAGCTTGCCGACACTCTTGCTCAAAAACTGGAGCAAAGTGAAGCGGCCCGCAAGAAAGCCGAACTTGTTGCTAGCGAAGCCAAAGCGAGAGGCTAATGAAGCCAAGGCAAAAGCTGCTAGTGTCGAGGAACTGCAGAAGAGACTTGAAGATACTGAAACTGCTTTAAACGAGCACAAAGCCGCACAGGCTACTCGTGAAAAGGGGATCCTCAAGCGCCTGAATTCACAAAATCGGCGCTTCCAAGGTAATGTTATCGATCCCTTCTATTTTTTATAGGACCTGCTTTTTCTTGCTTTTGACCAACGTTTATTTCCTGTTGCAGGCCAAACAAACCAAGAGTTTGATCTGGAGAATCCCGACAATGATCCTCTCCTTGACGCACTTTCTTATTTGGAGTTTCATGGATCCGAAATTCGTGAAGGCGTGGTGAATGCTGACGCAGGATTGTCAAAGCTATTCCCCTACTTCTTCCCGAAGAAAGAGGAGCCCAAGACTTTCCTTGCCCTTGCCCAGAGCTTCAATCCATCAGAGGACCTTGGGCTGAAAATGCGCCAGGAGAACATGAAGATTGTTGTCGAGAGCACTGTTGCCTTGGTCGCTGACAGCCAACAAACTGTTGACTGGATGAAGGTTGGCGACACCGAGCAGATAGAGCAAACAAAATGGCGGTCTTTGATCAAGGCAGCCAAGCCCAATACGAAGAAAATTCTGGCCTATCTCGGGATCAAGCCATCTTCAACTCCTAGCTCATCGAGGCCGGAGGTCTAGTTGCATGCCTCTTTGTTTTTTGCTTTCTCTGTCTCTTTTGCCCTTGTCGCCAATTTAGCTGTGGCGACAATTATCCTGGTAGTCCTTTTGGAGAAACTTCTTTTGTAATGTCTATGTAAATTTTTCTAGAAATTAATGAAATTCCTTCTGGCACTATCATTGATCCTGGCGCTTTCTTTTCCAGTTAATATTTGATAACTATTCGACCAATCCTTGCTCTGCCGATGCTTCACCTGCTTCTTCCTTCTCGAAGAAAATGATAGTTGATAACGACCCCCTTGAAGGTTCTTCGAGCAAACATTTCTCGGAGGATTTGCAAGAACTTCGACAACAACTTCAATCCATGAAGAAACTAACTCTGGCAATGATGGAACAGTCTCGGAAAGCATCCGAACAAGAAAAACTTGCTCTCCAACAAGCCAAAGAGGCTATGGCTGCCAAGGATACTGCTGTATTGGAAGCAAAGGAAGCCACTACCCGAGAAAATAGCATGCTCGAGCTAATGTTGGAGGCTAGCACAGATATGTTAGGTATGTTTTTCCAACCTCACAATGCCTCCTCTTTATTTTGCTGTGCCCCCCTTCAAATTTCTTGCCTTGTCGCTTAATAGGCTCGGTTCTTGATGCTGCTGCCGAAGATCGAAGAGTAAACGAGAGAACAAATCTTCTTGTCAATCTTTCCCTTAACCATGGCTGTTTATTCTGGGCCACCCCTGAACGAACCAAGCAAATTGTCAAGTTCCAAGATCGTGCTTGCCAAGTGCGCGAATTTCTCAATTTTTGCACGACAACATTAACCCTTGTTTACAAGACTTTGTTTCCTCGAAATGAAGTTCCCAAAACTCTTCCTGAATTGCTGGAGATATTCAGAGATGCTCCCCGCATTCATAATTTTGTGCGAGCTCAATTGACTGCTGGAGCAAGGTTCGCCAAGATTATGATAAATATTTGCCATCCAAAATTAGACCTGACGAAGATTGTTGCTGATTGCCCGGCCAAGAAATCGCGGCGAAAAAATGATATTGACACAATCAATGAGATGGTAACTCCTGTAGCCGAGTCGATGATAGATGAGCTTCTTCGGATGGACTCAGAATTCTTCGTCAAGGGGTCCTATGCTGAACATAAAACAACCAGAGGCTTGTCCATAGATAGTATTTTAGGCTTTGACTGATTTGTACCATATTGGAAAACATTATGTCTGTATCTTTTTTGATTTCTTTTTTTTATTTCCGAAGAAATTTGTTGTATATTGTAAAGTGCTCTATATTGTTGGAGCCCCCGAGCCTTCTGGCTAGAGTATGTACTGTTTTTTCCATCTCGAAGATTTTTCCTCTTGCCGTAAGAAGATATCTTTATTTTTTCACCAAATAGGTTGCAAGCCTCCGAGTATCTTAATGTCGAAGTTCTATATTTTTGTTGCGAGGTTCTTAGACCAAAGCAATAAGATTTTTAATGTGTAGACTATATTTATAATTGTTAGCTTCCGATTTTTATATTTGGCGAGGTATAAGTGTACCAAGGCGAAATATTTCGGTAAGTCTAGTTTGTCTATACTGTACGTATTTTGAGACTTGAAGGCGTTGAGCCCCCGATCGTGTCGAAGGATAAGAAGTATATCTCCACTATCTTTATTATATTTGCAGCACCGCGAGCCCGCCTCATTAAAAACCTTTCCGACCCCACTCGGTGCCCCGAAAAGGAAAAGAGTGCGTCTGAAAACTCGCGGGTGTTTCAGTACATTGTATTTTTACAGAGAAGGACTATATTTCAACTCTAGGCGTAGAACCGCCTGAGCTGCGCTACGTTCCAGGGGTTTTTCTCGGGAGCCCCTGTCTTCTTGTCCTTGATCCTGTATGCGCCTCCGTCGATGACTTCCGTGACAACGTAAGGCCCCAACCATGGTGATTCGAGCTTCTCAGTACTTTTTGATTTAACCGCAAGACCAAATCCCCAACTTGAAAAGATCTTGGTCTTAACCGTCGACTGTGGTAGTTTTTGAGGTCTTGCTGGTATTTGGTGACTCGTGAAAGTACTTCATCGCAAGCTTCGTCGAGTGCGTCCATATCATCCTCCTGAGCTTTTTGTGATGTTTCTTCGTCATACTCTGTTACCCTTGGAGAATCATGCTCTATTTCAATTGGTAGTACTGCTTCGGCTCCGTGGACGAGAAAAAACGGAGTTTCTTGTGTCACCGTATTTGGTGTTGTTCGGATGCTCCACAAAACACTTGGCAATTCCTCTGGCCAAGTATGTCGAGCTTTTTCAAGCGGTCCTAGCAGGCGCTTTTTGAGGCCGTTGCAGATGATACCATTGGCTTTCTCGACTTGTCCGTTAGTTTACGGGTGCCCAACTGACGCAAAGTGCAATTTAATGCCTACTTCTGCGCAGTATTCCTTGAATCCCTTGGATGTGAAGTTTGAACCATTATCTGTAACAATGCTATGAGGCACTCCAAATCGAAAAATGAGGCCTTTCACAAACTTTATTGCCGACGCTGCATCTGGTGAATTTATTGGCTTCGCTTCTACCCACTTGGTGAATTTGTCGACAGCGACCAGCAAGTACTCATATCCTCCTGGCGAAGCTTTGTGCAACTTGCCCACCATATCAAGTCCCCATTGGGCAAAGGGCCAAGACAATGGGATTGGCATCAGTTCTGCTGCCGGAGAATGAGGTTTGGCGGCGAATCTTTGACACGCGTCACAAGTTCGCACTATTTCCTTCGTGTCCTCGATTGCAGTTAACCAATAAAATCCTGCTCTGAAGACTTTAGCCGCGATAGCGCGGCAGCTTGCGTGATGCCCGCATATTCCTTCGTGCACATCTTTCAGGATAATCCGTCCTTCTTCGGGTGTGACACATCTCTGTAGTACGCCCGAGATACTTCGCTTATACAACTCCCCTTTTACCACAGTAAAAGCTTTAGATCGCCTAATGATTCGCCTTGCTTCAACTGGATCGTCGGGTATTGTTTTTCTTAGGATGTATGATATGTATGCCTGCATCCATGGAATTTGTACCATCATGACTAGTTCCCTGTTCCTCTTCTTCTTCTTCCAGGTGATTTTTTGGTGACATCCGAAGGTTTCTCTTCCTTCTCCTTCTTCTTTGTTTTCATTGGCTTTGTTGATCTCTCACTTATTTCTTCCCAAAACACGCCTGAAGGGATCGCGAGGCATTGTGACCCGATGTTTGCAAGGACGTCGGCTTCATCATTGCTCAATCTGCTGATGTGGTTGACCTCGCATCCATCAAACAATTTTTCCAGCTCATTATACATCTCCTTGTATGCTATCATGCTCTCATTGACTGCATCACATTGGTTCATAACTTGCTGTGCTACCAACTCGCGAGTCGCCGAAAATTTTCAGTCGGGTTGCACCGCAAGCCTTTGCCATCTTCATCCCGTGTATGAGAGCTTCATATTCTGCTTCATTGTTAGATGCGTTTGGGAACGTCATCCGCAAGACATACTTCAACTTGTCGCCTTCAGGTGATACCAATATCACGCCTGCTCCGGCGCCTTCTAACCTTTTAGACCCATCGAAGTTCATAGTCCAGGTTCTCGATAAATCTGGAGGTCCCGTATTTTGTAGCTCCATCCACTCTGCGATAAAGTCCGGTAGGACCTGCGATTTTATTGCCTTTCTTTTTTCATACGTGATGTCCCGAGGAGAAAGTTCTATTCCCCAAAGGGAGACACGACCCGTAGCTTCTGGGTTGTTCAATATATTTGACAGAGGAGCTTCATTGACCACTATTATCGGGTGCGCCGAAAAATAGTGTCGCAATTTTCTTGCTATCGTAAATACTCCATATGCCAGTTTCTGGTACTGAGGGTACCGCTGTTTTGATGGCGACAGTACTTCACTGATGAAATATACTGGCCTCTGAACTACATGGAGCTTTCCTTCTTCCTCTCTCTCGACTACCAAAACCGTGCTGACCACTTGGGGTGTGGCTGCAATGTATAGTAGGAGAGGTTCTTTCTCTTTAGGCGCTACCAAAATTGGTGGTGTCGAAATTGTGCGCTTGAGGTTCTCGAAGGCCCTATCTGCTTCCTCGTTCCATTGAAATTTCTCCCCTTGTTTGATCAATGCGTAGAATGGCGGCGCCTTTTCTCCTAGCCCGGCGACGAATGCGCTAGAGCTGCGACTCGCCCCGTCGACCGTTGTATTTCTTTCAACTTTGTTGGCTTCCTCATAGTTACGATGGCCTGTATTTTTTCGGGATTAGCTTCGATCCCTCTTGCTGATACTAAGAATCCAAGAAGTTCTCCCGCAGGAACGCCAAAGGAGCACTTTGTCGGGTTCAACTTGAGGCAAAACTTGTCAAGGTTGTCGAAGGTTTCCTTCAAATCTTCGATCAGTGTTGACCCCTTCTTTGATGTTATCACGATATCGTCGATGTAGACTTGTACATTTTTCCCAATCTGTGTTGCAAGGCACTTCTGCATCATCCGCTGATATGTTGCTCCCGCGTTTTTCAAACCAAAGGGCATTTGTTTTGTAGCAAAACACGCCGTAAGGTGTTATGAACGCTGTTTTGGCCTCATCGTCTTCTTTTAGTCTGATCTGGTTATAACCAGAGTATGCATCCAAGAAGGAAAGACGTTCACATCCTGCCGTGGAGTCGATGATTTGATCGATCCTTGGGAGGGGAAAGTGATCTTTAGGACAATGTTTATTGAGACACGTAAAGTCGACGCACATGCGAAGGACTTTCGTGTGTTTCTTCGGCACCATCACTGGGTTAGCTACACATGTGGCTTCTGTAGATATCTCTTTGATAAAACCAGCATCCTTAAGTCGATCTATTTCTGATAGCATAGCTTTGCGGTTTGGTTCCGAAAAACGCCGCAAGGGTTGTTCGATTGGTCTCGCGAGAGGATCCAAGTTGAGGTGGTGCTCGGCAAGTTCCCTGGGTACTCCTGGCATGTCAGCTGGACACCATGCGAAGATTTTCCAGTGCTCACGGAGGAACTTGACGAGCGCGCTTTCCTATGCGAGATCCATATTTGTTGCAATGGACGTCGTTTTCTTCGGGTCCGTCGGGTGGATTTGCACTTCTTTTGAGTCCTTTGCTGTGTTAAAGGTTGGTTCCCTGAGCGGCCTCCCTGTGTCTGGCAAAACATCATAATCAGTTTGCCTTGGCGCCATATATTCTGCTTGCATCCCGAAGGTTTCTGACAGTTGATGAAAATCTCTGTCGCATTTGTCAGCTAATGCAAAGCTTCCTTTGACTGTGATTGGTCCTTTGGGTCCAGGTAACCTCCACAGTAAATACGTATAATGAGGTACCGCCATAAACCTAGCATACGCTGGTCGTCCCAACAAAGCATGATATTGCGACTGGAAATCCACAACTTCAAACTCCAATTTCTCTATCCTGTAATTTTCTAGGGTCCCAAACTGAACGTCGAGATTAATCTTGCCCAACGGATAACTTGGTTTCTCTGGCGTGATCCCGTGAAAACGTGTGTCAGTTGGTGCTAGATTTGCTAGGGATATGTTCATCTTCCTTAGTGTATCTGCGTACATAAGGTTTAAGCTGCTGCCGCCATCTATGAAAACTCTCGACACGTCGAAGCCAGCAATTACTGCGGGTAAAATAAGTGCGGATTGCCCAGGTCGAGGAACCTGCTGCGGGTGATCCGCAATTGTGAAGCCGATATCCTGTCCTGACCAATTTAGGTAGTCGACTGTTGGTGGAGGCATCTTTTCTGCCATGAATACTTGCCGCGAAATTACTTTCTGCGCCCTGTTAGATGGCCTAGCCTTCGAATCATCAAGAGCTGCGCCATTAGAATTGGGATCAACATATGGAGGTGGTTGTGGTGCTTGCCGCTATTCTGAGCTGGTGCCGATTCTCGTCTGTAATCGCGGGAGGAGGTGGGAGATGTATCTCGCTCCTTGGTCCCTGGTGATTTCTATTCATTGCTTGGGTATTTGCAATTCCTGCGGCTCGCAACATTGCCTGAAAGTTGCGGCAGTCTTTTTGGAGATGTCCTGACTGTCTCTTTCCGTTGCTATCGAGAAAAAAGTGCATCTGACACGGTCCGTTCATCATCTCCTCGGGGGACACATAGGGTCTTTGAAACCTTGGTCCACTATTTTGCCTGTGACCGCGAGAATCACCTCTATTGTCGTCTTGTTGTTCATTACTTCTTTGGTAGTCATCTCGACTATTTCCTCCAGGATTTCCTCGGAAGCCAGCCGATATGTGGCCGGGAGCGTCGTTGTTATAGAACTGGCGAGAAAATCGCCTTCTATTTTGAAAATTTCGACCGCGATCCTCTTCTGGCGACCTGTGTCGCTTGTTATATATTGCGTCTTCTCCATCTGCCCACTTGTTGGCTATCTCCATCAGTGCTGATATTGTCTTGGGGTTGGTTCTCCCTAAGTCCTCGACGAAATCTCCCCGTCGGATTCCTGCCACGAACGCGTCTATTGCTCTCTCGTCAGATATATCTTCTGCCGAGTTTTTAATAATGTTCCACCTCTCGTATATATTTTCTCATCGACTCGTCGTGTTTCCGTCGGCACGCCCTCAACTCTTCCAATGACGTAGGTTTCTTGCGGGTGGATCGGAAGTTTCTCACGAAAATATCTTCAAAACTATCCCAGACTGTCGATGGAACTCGGGGAAAGTTTCTTTATCCAAGATCTCGCGGCACCACTCGGGTGGACTTGGATACTTTGCATGGTCTGTTGCTCCGGTTCCTCCTACCAGCTTCACCATCTCGAGATAATCAACGAGCCAATCCTCGGGATCCTGCAGACCGTCGAATTTTTTGAAATTCTCGGGTAACTTAAACCCTTTTGGTACTCGAGTTTTTCGGACTCGTCTCGTAAAGCACGGAAGCCCGCACAGATCTTCATCGGTGACTTCTGGTGAATGCCGATGTTCTCTTCTTTCTTGCCGCGCTCTATCTACCCTTACTTGAGCTGCCGTATCTCTTGCCCCACTTGTTCTTGGTGGATCTTGCACTGCGGCAGTAGGTCGTGGACTATTTTGCCTTGCAGTTCCTTCGGGAGGTGTAGCTGTGAATGCTGTTCCCATGACTCCAACTCCAGCCATTGCCATATTGAACAATGCTTCTCTCGGGTCTCCGGGGGTGGTGCGGACGCGAGGATGTAAGCTTGCGTTGCCATGTATCCTGCTTCCGGCGTTTTCGGGATGATATTTCCCCTTGTATCAATCGACATGAAAGACATGTCGAGATTTTGAATTATGTTGCCTCTCTCTGCTTCAGGTATATTTTGCAGCCGAGATATTGCCCTCCTCCGAGCTTCTCTGTGACTATCTCCTGAAGTTTCTGATTGTCGACTGAGCTCTGCTCGATGCCTGCTTGACGCGGATGCTGCCTCTTTTCTTCTATTCAGGGATGCTGTTTGTTTTTCCAACTCCCTACTCACACGAGCAAGTCTATATTGATAGGCTTGTAATTCCTCGGCAGTAGCTGTGGTGGTCATTGGTTCTGAACCATCCATGGCTCTTGCAGCCCTATCTCACGCTGCTTGCGGGAGTTGGACTCTTTCGCGAGGTGAGGTCCCGACATATTTGGTGCCTAAGCCTCTTCTGAGATCAGCGGGATCGACGTATGGGTTTCCCAAATCATCGAAAGCCTCTAACGTCTCTGGTTCTGCTCGGCTTGCCTCTTCAATTGCATACACTTGATGATATTTTGAGTACTGATTTTTGTCGGGATTGGTGACACCATCATAAAGATTGGTGAAGACCTTTCCGATGGCGGCAGATTTGTCGATGAAGTCGTTGACGCTCGTCGGAGTCGTCGCTTATAAAGGAGTCCGCAGTCGACCCGAAGGATGTGTCGCTGAAGATCTTGACGAACTTTTCGCTTGCCTTGGTGTCGATGAAACGTGGCGACGAAAACTCTTCATCACTTGTCGAAAAGTTAGAATCGATCGTTGAAAATTTCGACGAGATCGGAACTTCGAGACGATAAGATCCTTCCTTGTTGACGCTGAATCGGAATTCTCCAAACTTCATAACGATGGGCTCCTCCAGATACGCACATGCATCCAAATGGGAGGGCGGGTGAGGAATAAAATCGACTAGATCAGTTTTTTCCTATTTACCTCGTTCCATCGCATTGCTTGCTACCGACGAAGTCGACGATTCTGGACGTGCCATCGAGATCAGCTCCTTGTAACCTCTAGATCCCACAGACGGCGCCAATTGACAAGGTATCAACTTGTCAATGCCTACAGATTGTAGACTAGGGTTTCGTTAGATGTAGAGGGCAAGTAGATCTCGAAGGTTTCAGCCGAAAAGTACTCGACGATGTAAAAACTAGGGTTTGAGAGACAATGATTCGATGATTTCTGCGTCCCTCGACTCCCCCTTATATAGGAGGCGGAGCCGAGGGATTCGTGCCGTACAAGATACAGAGTCCGGGAAGGTTTCTAACTCATCCCGCAAGATTACAAATAAGACTTTCTATTACAACTCTAGCTTTCCTTAATAATATCTTGGGCTTCCGAATCTACTTATTCTTCGGGTAGTGGGCCTTCAGTAAACCCCGGGTACTATCTTCGGCAGGCCCATTTGGGATGCCTATGTCAACCACTACCTGCTATATCGGGACTGCTTCTACCCCACGAAGTTGGTCTTCCTGGAGGCCATGTTCTGGTGACGGTATCAAATGTCAAGAGACTTATTCTTGACTATTTTACGCAGTATGAGAGACCACAACCCTTACTTCGGATGCATGCCTAATGCCTCTGGTAAGCTAAGAATAACCTCTTCTCAGAAGTATTCCACAACTGTTCGTATGCTCGCGTACGGAGTATCTAGTGATCTCCTTGATGAGACTTGCGAATGAGCGAGTCCACCTGCCTGTAGGCGATGTACATATTTTGACGAGTTGTGATTGTGGTGTTCGACGATCTTTATTTGAGAGAGCCAACTGTTGCCGACACTGCATGATAGTTGTAGATCAACGAGTTAAGAGGATTTCCGGGAATGATCGACAACATATATTACATGCACTGGGGAGTGAAAAATATCAATTTGCATGGCAGAGCCAATATAGCGGGCATGCGGAGGGGATGCACTATCATTCTTGAGGCAGTTACATCACAAGATTTATGGATTTGGCACTATTTGTTTGGCATGGCCGATTCCCACAATGAACTCAATGTGATCCATTGCTCGCTGGTGTTCCCAAGGCTTCAAGTAAATGGCCTTACAAGCTCTTTATCACAGATGGGGTGTGGCAAACCCTCCTAAAAATAAAATGCATATGCTCTCATGCATTGTTCCAAGTATATTGAAAACCTAGCGACTCACATTTCAAGGCTAGTCTAATAGCGATGAAGAAATACTTATTCATTTTTGGATCGTTTATAATTAAAGATGCCTAGGAAATTTGATTCTCAAAGGATAAATTGTTGGGTAACACTACACTCCGGGAACAATATTCAGGTCTATACAATATTGTCCATCACAAGAGCGATATCATCGCTAAGGTGTTGGAGTCTTCTCCACCAAATATGATGTTTAGAAGGGATTTAGTTTGCCATAGGCTTGCATTATGGAATGTTTTACTACAACAATTAAGTCAACGATCCAATTAACGAAAAGGTATGATGAGTTTTAGTAGAACCTACATGAGAGTGATAAATTCTCAATGGACTCCATGTATATAGCACTATTATAGGCAGAGCTACCAATTGATAATAATAATACTAATAATAATAATTCTAATAATTGAAAAGTAAAGATATATATCACTTAAGATAAAAAAATTGCATGCTATGTTTGCAGAGGAGTAATCCTCATCGAAGACAATCGTGTAAAATGCCCCAATTTAATATTTTGGTTGTTATCGTTAGATAGGATAGGTGTGGTATATCGATGTGGAGCGACAAAATATATAAATATATATCAAGAGGCCTAATGGACGATTATGTTCAAACTTCTTTAATCCATATGTCTCATTCCTTACTATCATCTTGATATTTTGGATCCCGATCATTACGTAACACCTTGCCCAATGGACAAACATTAAAAAACAATGGTCCAAAGCTTTTAAAATGGGCAATCTACACAAATTTTCACTCGGCTGGGTAATTACTGTCACAAATGCATAACTAAAGGATAAGAAGTGGAATTCACTCTTCATTTTTTCTGATAAATGACACTTTATTACTTGGAGAATAAGCATTACATTCAATTTCTGCATAGGTAGTATGCACATAACCGTCTCTGATGTGTAAAATAAGGGCAAACATAAAAGCCAATAACAAAGGAGCACAAACGTCTTAAAGGGCAACTAGACATGAGGAGCCACAATCCTAAGATTATGCAGCCACCCATATTGGGTAATAAATTTTATCACTATATTCTTGAGCCGTGTAGACACCTCCGTAAAGAGGTCGTGATCCCTCCGTACGCTAAAGTGACGATCATGAACAGAGCAAAGTTGTACACCAGAAGATGACCTGCATAAGAGAAGAATTCTAATCATTAAACACGTTAAGTAACTTCAACCTAAAATCCACTCCGTTTAGTCAATTACCAAAAATATCCGCAAATGCTTCGCGGCGGGTATAAGATAGAACCTATCTGAATGATTGACCATATGGACCTAGCGAACTAATATTGGAAGAAAAGATATTTTACTGTCTCATCGTCGTGACAAAAACTCATATCTTACATCCATGCTGGTTGTGTTTTGCAAGGTTGTCTTTAATAAAAATAACACCACGACGAAGATACCATGTAATTTTTTTAGTTTTTAACGGTATCTTCGTCTTCCAAATGGATTTGTTATTAACTACCGGATGAATGGGTTCGATTAACACTTTGTACATGGACTCTACGAAGAAAACACCATTATTGGCAAGTCCCCAACGGAATTCATTTGACCCCTTGTACGTATCAGCTGGACTGAAGCTAACCGTTGTAGCAGTTCATTCCAAGATGCCAATTAGGGTCCAATAAAATCATGTCAGAACGTCATAGTTGGTGGAGATGTTTACATCACTGATTCGTCCCAAACATATCTATAATTTTTGATGCTCCATGCTTATTTTGTTACAATTCGTATATGTTTTATGTGCACTTTTCCACACGTTTTAGCATTTTCTGGGACTAACCTATTAACGCATTGTCGTAGTGCCAGTTCCTGTTTTCTGCTGTTTTTGTGTTTCAGAAAAGTTGTACATGAAAGTTTCTCGGAATTGGATAAAACAAAAGCCCAGAGTCTTATTTTTCCGGGATGAAGACGGAGCCAGAAGGACACGCGCAAGAGAGCTACCACGTGGCAGTACGTAGGGCAGGCGCGGCCCCACCCTTGGCCGCGCCTGGCCCATGTACTGGCGCCTCATCGCCTCGTTTGCTCCGCCCTTCCGCCTATTTATTCCTCGTATCGGGAAAACCCCAGGGACAAGAACCTCCATCCACGAAAATTTCTGACGCCGCCGTCAACCCAAACCCTAGTTCGGGAGGGTTCTGCAGTCCATCCTGGCACCCAGCCGAAGAGGAAAATCACTGTCGGAGGCCTCTACACTGCCATGTCTTCATCCGAGGTGATGCGTGAGTAGTCCTCCACGGGACCATGGGTCCATAGTAGTAGCTAGATGGCTGTCCTTTCCTTGTTGTGCTTCATGTATAGATCTTGTGAGCTGCCTAACATGATCAAGATCATCTATTTGTAATTGCTACATGTTGGTTTGATGTGGATCCGATTTATAGAGAGATTGCTTTGATTGAGATTATGTATTATGTTATTATGATCTTACATGCTCTTCGTTTCTAGTAGATGCTCTGGCCAAGTAGATGCTAGCGACTCCAAGAGGGAGTATTTATGCTCGATAGTGGGTTCATGCCTCTATTTAACCATGGGAAGTGACCTTGTTCTCTACGGTTGTAGATGTGCTGTTGGTACTAGGGAGAAAACAGCGGTGTTCTATTCAAGGGTAGTTTCATCGTTTACTTTACACACATTGCTTAAAGCGATAGTCCGTTGCTTGCAACTTAATACTGGATGGTGTCACGGATGCAATCCTGAAGGTGGATTATTAGTCATAGTTGCAGTTGAATTACGGTCTATGTATATTGTTGTAATGCCCGCATACTTTCATAGCATGTATTCTGCACCAACCATTAGCGTAGAATCTCTGTTTGTCAATTGTCCATCTGTAATTTGTTTACCCAGCATATTTATTTTATTGGGGAGGCGCCTCTACTGAATTGTGGACCCCGGTCCTTCTTCTTTTAATTGCAATCTTCTACAACATTTTTCTATTCTGTTCCCTGCAAACAATTCTTGGTTGTTTGTGCGAAGGTCTCCATGTTGATGCTGACGCCGGCAGTGTACCCTGCCACGAGTTGGTTCACAACACCTCGGAAGAGAACGTTTTTCTCCTACTGGTCGATAAACCTTGGTTTCTTACTGAGGGGAAACTTCCTGCTGTGCTCATCATACCTTCCTCTTAGGGTTCCACTCAACGTTGCGCATAAATTCTCCTTCAGCAACTCCACGCTCAGCAAATAATTTTTCTAGCGCCGTTGCCGGGGAGAAAATCATCTCTTCTGCGAGGGGAGTCTCTCACTCTCAACTCTTTTACTTTGTTATTGTTTTGCTTGCATATTTTATTTTTATCTTGTTTGCATTTTATATCAAAATTCCAAAAAAATAGTGTAGTTGTTATTTTTATTGTATTTAGTTTACCATGATTATTCCCGAGTTTGAGTTTAGGAACCTATCTATAGGTGATGGATCTATAGTAGGGATAAATAATATTGGAGAGTTCCTTAATCATATTAGTAAGTATGAGAAAATCCCAGAAAAATCTTTAGCTGAACTTGCTTCCGATTATGAAACCGCTATGGCTTACCTAGTTAAAATGCTAGAGAGTAAATTTATTAGCCTTCACCCATCCTTGCAATACATGTTTTTTAAACTGCATGAAGCCTTGCTTAGAAAATTTAGGTATGAAGCTATAGAAGCAAGGAAAATATTTGATCATTATGGTATGCTAGGATCAAGCATAGATATTCTGAAATTATTTGGTAAGATTAGTAAAGTTAAACCGGAGGAAATTAATATACCAATACCTCTTAAAACTTCAGCAGTGCATGAAGCTTACGATAGGAATTTTGATTGGATTGTTCCTGAGAATTTATTTGATGAAGAAAGTAAACCTAAAAGTGCTGAGAGAGGAACTTCAAAAACCACTATAGATAGCATAGAATGCCTGGTTGAAACTACTTTCATTCCCGATCTTAATGATTTCTCTCTTGACAATACTTGATTTGCACCCTTTCTGCGCCTAGTTCAAAGGCGTTAAAGAAAAGCGCTTATGGGAGACAACCCATGTTTTATTTCTGTTATTTTTGCTTTGTTGAGTCTTGGAAGTTATTGCTACTGTAATAACCTCTCCTTATCGTTTTTATTTCATTTTTGTGCCAAGGGTAGCCTCTAATAGAAAGAAAACAGTGTTTGGGGTATTTGCAATTCTGAAACAGATTCTGTGCTGGTCACGAAAAAAATTCTTAAAAATCGTCAGAAAGTTATTTTGAGGTGAAATCTTTTGTGCTTATGCCCCAGTATGTTAGCTAACTTTCGTTAGTTTAGCATTTTTCGATTTGAGCAACATAACTATTTATTTAATTTCGTTCTCTGCCTGCTGGTCTGTTTTGACAGATTTCTGCCATGTTTTGCATTTGTGTCTTATGCTTCGTCTTTTTGAATTCTTTTGTGAAAAAGAGCTTTGGGAAGAAGTATCTACAGTATCATATGATAAAATGAATGTTTGATATGTGCCATTACTGAAGCCTTGCTAGTTTGATATATTTTTATTTGCACTAATGTTGCTAATCAATTGTGCTGAGTTTTGTGTGAAGGAAGTTTTCAAGTGTAGGGAGAGAAGAATGATGAAATAAGATGAAGCATGGACAATAGCTCAAGCTTGGGGATGTCCCCTGGACCCCCCAAGAAATATCCAAGGAGTACAAGCATCAAAGCTTAGGGATGCCCAAGGCATCCCCTCTTCATCAACAAAAAGCACCAGGTTATTTTTCAACACGCTATATTTTTATTCCTTCATGTGATATGTGTTATCCTTGGAGCGTCTTTACTTTTTGCTGTGTGTTTACTTTCAATAAAGTTGGATCCCTTAATTCATGTTTACTTTGGAGTGAGACACGCTCCACCGCTTAGCATATTTACTTTGGAGTGAGACACGCTCCGCTGTTTTGCATGTTTATTTTGGATTGAGACACGCTCCACTGTTATGCATTTTGCGTTGGAGAGAGACACGCTCCACTTTTATATTTATTTGAGTTTCAATAGCTCTCTGGATATTTACTTGTTTTTCATATCTGAGAGTTGTTTGGTTTCATTTGGTTGGCGTTGGAAGCATGAAAAAAGTTTTATGTGTATGTGATGCAAATGGGAAGCATTTTTAGACTGTGGCATAGTTATTTTTGCATATCTTGCTAGATGTTATTCTCATGATGAGCTTGTTAATTATGTTTTCATTATGATTAGTCTCAAATACTGAAAGTGTTTAGTGTGCCATTTAAGGTTTCATGCATTGTTTTTAGCATACAATAGAAAAGCATAATATTGTGGTATATATTCTCCTGCGAATGTTTTTATTTTGGTCGACTTGGCATATGTTTTGCAACATGTTATGACTACATTCCAGTCAATTCTTGCATCTATGATCATTTAGTTTTCAACTTGTATATCACTTTATGCTTTGATTAATATATTTTGTCGTTGTGCCTGATTATGGCCATTGTGCTCTCTTAGTTGGTCGCACCCGGTCTTTTTCTAGCCTTCATTTGTATGAGTATTTTATTCATGCATCCAACCACCAAAAATCAAATATGCCAAAGTGTCCACCATATCTACATATATGTGGTATTTCATTGCTATTCCATAGTAGTTTGCTCGTGTGCTACCTTTAAAACATTCAAACAGTTCCTCGTTTTGTGACATTGTTTTTAGCTCATGCGGAATTAAATTAAAATTGTGGTTGTCGTCTTCCATACTAGTTAAGTAACTCAAAGAGTCGCGAGCTTCATCTTTCTTGTCACATAAAAAGTATATAAAAAAAGCTGGTTTGGCCACAACTTCCAATAGGGGAAGAAAATAGGAAAATTATAAGAAAAGGGCACTCCTCTATGGTTTGTGATTGCTTGGTCGGCACCCGAGGATTCGGTTAGCCATGGTATGTAAGCAAAGCTTGGGAGGAGTGTCACAATTTTATAAGTAGTATAAATGAAAATGGCTTCGCCCAAATATTTCGGAACAACTCTCAAACTTGCTTAGTATGGAAGATGACAATAGCTCTTTTTACTACTCGTTGACATGAACAACCACCTCTCAAAAGTGCATTTTATACTCTTGTTATTCAATAAAAAGCTCTAGCACATGAGTGATCTTACTTGCCTCTCAAAGAGAGACCTTCTTTTACTTTTATGTTGTGTCTCCACCTTCTAGTTTATGCACCACTTATGAGAGCATAGTTGTCATTCTCAGTTTTATGTGCGTGGTCCCAAGATTTTATTGATTGATTCATAATTATGGTATTGCTTGTTCAAACTTTTTGTTTCTAGTCATCCTTATAATATTTTAAAGGTGTCCAAGCATTTATGTTTTGCTTCCACTTATGGGACAAGCTGAGTACCACTTTATTATGTATCTATGCTATGCTCTTGACAATCACTTTGCTTTCCATGCACGTTATACATTTTCTTTTGTTTGATTACTATTCATGTTTTAGCATGATTATTAAGTTTCATTGTTTGATTATATCTATCATGCTTATGTTAGGATTCTATGATTCCAGCTATGTTTGCTTTTACACTTAGATTGATCAAAGTAGTGTGACAGCATGTCACCTCAAAAATTATTTGTTTGTTATCACTTACCTACTCGAGGACGAGCAGGAGTTAAGCTTGGGATGTTGATACGTCCCAAACGTATCTATAATTTTTTATACTCCATGCTTGTTTTGTTACAATTCTTATATGTTTTATGTGCACTTTTTCACACCTTTTAGCATTTTCTGGGACTAACCTATTAACGCAGTGTCGCAGTGCCAGTTCCTGTTTTCTGCTGTTTTTGTGTTTCATAAAAATTGTACATGAAAGTTTCTCGGAATTGGACGAAACAAAAGCCCAGAGTCTTATTTTTCTGGGACAAAGACGAAACCAGAAGGACACGCGCAGGAGAGCTGCCACGTGGCAGTACATAGGGCAGGCGCGACCCCACCCTTGGCCGCGCCTGGCCCATGTACTGGCGCCTCGTCGCCTCGTTTGCTCCGCCCTTCCGCGTATTTATTCCTCGTATCGGGAAAACCCCAGGGACGAGAGCCTCCATCCACGAAAAGTTCCGACGCCACCGTCAACCGAAACCCTAGTTCGGGAGGGTTCTGCAGTCCATCCCGGCACCCAGCCGGAGAGGGAAATCACCGCCGGAGGCCTCTACATCGCCATGTCTTCATCTGAGGTGATGCGTGAGTAGTCCTCCACGGGACCATGGGTCCATAGCAGTAGCTAGATGTATGTCCTCTCCTTGTTGTGCTTCATGTATAGATCTTGTGAGCTGTCTAACATGATCAAGATCATCTATTTGTAATTGCTACATGTTGGTTTGATGTGGATCCGATTTATAGAGAGATTGCTTTGGTTGAGATTATGTATTATGTTATTATGATCTTGCATGCTCTCTGTTTCTAGTAGATGCTCTGGCCAAGTAGATGCTAGCGACTCCAAGAAGGAGTATTTATGCTCGATAGTGGGTTCATGCCTGTATTTAACCATGGGAAGTGACATTGTTCTCTACGGTTGTAGATGTGTCGTTGCTACTAGGGAGAAAACAACGGTGTTCTATTCAAGGGTAGTTTCATCGTTTACTTTACACACATTGCTTAAAGCGATAGTCCGTTGCTTGCAACTTAATACTGGAGGGTGTCGCGGATGCAATCCTGAAGGTGGATTATTAGTCATAGATGAAGTTGGATTACGGTCTATGTATATTGTTGTAATGCCCGCATACTTTCATAGCATGTATTCTACATCAACCATTAGCATAGAATCTCTGTTTGTCAATTGCCCATCTGTAATCTGTTTACCCAGCATATTTATTTTATTGGGGAGGCGCCTCTAGTGAACTGTGGTCCCCGGTCCTCCTTCTTTTAATTGCAATCATCTACAACATTTTTCTGTTCTGTTCCCTGCAAACAATTCTTCTTCCACACGGTTTGTTTAATCCTTTGTTTTCAGCAAAACCAGTGAGCTTGACAACCTCGCTGAAAGTTGGGGACAAAGTACTTGGTTGTTTGTGTGCAGGTCTTTACGTTGCTGCTGACGCCGACAGTGCGTCCTGCCACGAGTTGGTTCGCAACACCTCGGGAGAGAACATTTTTCTCCTACTGGTCGATAAACCTTGGTTTCTTACTGAGGGAAAACTTCCTGATGTGCTCATCAAACCTTTCTCTTAGGGTTCCACTCAACGTTGCGCAAAAAATCTCCTTCATCAACTCCGCGCTCAGCAATCACCTTCGATAAGGTATCACCTTTACAGCGTACAATATTGTACAAATCTGGATAATGTTCTCGATGGGTGGTTGCTCCCAACCATTTACACTACACCATGGACCAAATTAATGTTACCCATTTTACTTGAAGAGTTGCTGCAAAAGGTCAATGATCCCTGATTCAGAGTGAGTACTTGTTGGATGCTTTGTTCACTTTGATGAAGACTTCTTATTTTTTTTGAAACATGAAGACTTCTATTTTAGTATAACATATATTAGTTCTTCTGCACTACTTTGAAGAAGTGCATTTATTATGAATTTGACAGATCTTTGTATCCTGGATATGAACCATGTATACTTGATAATGAATCTTGTTCGTGTACACCTTTTGAAGAATTGAATGCATCTTTCTAATGATTACTTGTGGAATAATTGCTTGAATCCCGTCAATGTTTATCTTTTGAGAATTGCATTATCTAGTGATGTAGTCTGTTGATACGTCCAAAACGTATCTACTTTCCCGAACACTTTTGCTATTGTTTTGCTCTAATTTGTGTATTTTGGATGCAACTAACACGGACTAACGCTGTTTTCAGCAGAACTGTTCTGGTGTCTCGTTTTTGTGCAGAAATCCAACTTTCAGGAAAATCCTCGGAATTTATGAAAAAAGTCCTATTTTCCCAGAATACTGACGGAGCCAGAAGGGCAAGCCAGGTGGGGCCCGAGGGCCCCACACACTAGGCCGACGCGGCCCAGGAGGGGCCCGCGCGGCCCTAGTGTGTGGCGGCCTCGGCTAGCCCCCGACGCCCTCTTTCAGACTACTTATTGCCTTCGACCTAAAAACGCACGGGGAGAAGTCGAAGTCGCCAGAAACCCTCCAGAACGCCGCCACATCGCGAAACTCCGTCTCGGGAGCCAGAAGTCTCCGTTCTGGCACTCCGCCGGGATGGGGAATTGGAGGAGATCATCGCCATCATCACCACCGACGCCTCTCCATCGACCAGCCATGTTTCCCTCATCCATGTGTGAGTAATTCCCCGCTGTAGGCTGAAGGGGATGGTAGGGATTGGATGAGATTGGTCATGTAATAGTATAAGATTGTTAGGGCATAGTGCCTAGTGTCCGTAATTGGTACTTTGATGATATTGTTGCAACTTGTTATGCTTAATGCTTGTCACTAGGGCCCGAGTGCCATGATCTCAGATCTGAACATGTTATTACTTCATCATGATATTCATTGTTTATGGTCTTACCCGCAAGTTGTATACACATGTCGCTGTCCGGAACCAATGGCCCCGAAGTGTCGAAATCGGGACAACCGGAGGGGATGGTAGTGATGTGAGGATCACATGTGTTCACGGAGTGTTAATGCTTTGCTCCGGTACTCTATTAAAAGGAGTACCTTAATATCCAGTAGATTCCCTTGAGGCCCGGCTGCCACCGTACTGGTAGGACAAAAGATGTTGTGCAAGTTTCTCATTGCGAGCACGCACGACTATAATTGGAACACATGCCTATTGATTGCTTTGTACTTAGACACCGTTTTATTATTATCTGCAAATGCCCTGCTTGATTGTTACATGAGTTTCTCTCATCCATGCAACGCCCGTTATCCGTCCCCGTGCCTACGCGTATTTTAATCCTGGTGTTTACTATAATCACTACTACTCGTCTCTCGATTACTTTCGTTCGTTATTTTACTATCTGCTATGCTATAAAACGTATTACTCGATAAACTCTTGCGAGCATGTCTGTTTCCAGGTGCAGCTGAATTGACAACTCCGTTGTTAAGGCTTTCAAGTATTCTTTGTCTCCCTTGTGTCGAATCAATAAATTGGGTTTTACTACCCACGAAGACTGCTGCGATCCCCTATACTTTTGGGTTATCAAGACTGTTTTCTGGCGCCGTTGCCGGGGAGCATAGCTTTATTTGGAAGTTCACTTGGATTGATATTGTTCACTGCAAATTCTCCATCATGGGTAAACCTCGCGATCCTAAAGTCGCCATATTACCATCCACTACAAGAAAAGGTACAACTCTGAGTATCTCTGCTACTCTTGATTCACCATCTGTGATAAGTCGACTTGTTTCACCGCCACAAGCTTCACTTGTCGGTACTTTCGCTGAATCTGAAAACTCTCATAATATTGATAATGTTTCTGTTGTGCTTGATGATAGTGGTTCATTGGGATCTTTTCTAGATGCTACAATTGCTAGGTCTAGACAAATTGAAAATACTGAAACTCCTAATGCTACTACACCTGTTAATTCACCTGAACTTGATTATTCTAGTGATGATCCTGATGAAGATTATGTGGAGCTTAATGATGATTTTATTAATAGATGCAATGCTACTGCTGATGCAAGTAAAATTAAAAAGTTTCTCGCACAATATACTGTTAGACATAAGTTATCTCCTGATCCTAAATTTGCCACATCTCCTATATGCATTAAGGATAAAGATTATGATTTTTCTCTTGATCTATCTCATATAGCTATTGTAGAGAAAGCACCCTTTTGTGGTACTGAAAAGAAAGTGCTGTAGAACACATGATTGAACTTTCTTCTATGAGTAGTTTGTTTTCTGATGATGTCAAGATGCGTACTTATATTGTCGCTAAATTTTTTCCTTTCTCATTAAAGGATGATGCTAAAACTTGGTATAATAATTTGCCTCATGGTTCTATTAAAAGTCCAACTGATTTGCGTGATGTTTTCTTTCGAAAATACTTTTCTGCTAGTGCTCAACATGTTGCTTTACGGAAAATTTATAGATTTGACCAGGGAGATGAAGAGAAATTGCCCGAGGCCTGGGCAAGATTTTGTTCTCTTATCGAGCTCGACCCGGACATGATTTAGAAAAGAATGATCTACTTGATATATTTTATAGTGGACTAACCATTGAGTCTAGGGCATATTTGGATAGTTGTGCTGGTTGTGTTTTCGGGAAAAGAACTCCAGACGAAGCTGAAGAATTATTGGCTAAAATAGGCCGGAATCATGATGATTGGACTACGCCTGAACCAATTCCAACGCCAATATTGAAGAAGAGGGGTTTAATTAAATTAAATGATGAAGATATGAGGGAAGCCAAGAAGTCTCTCAAGGAGAAAGGTATTAAATCTGAATATGTGAAGAATCTACCTCCCATAGAAGATATATGTGAGATAATTCCCCCTTCATCCATGATTGAGGTAAACTCCCTTCATCGCTTTACTAGGGAAGATATTGCGTATTCAAAACCTCCTGCGCAATGCTTAGATGAGTTTGATAATTATATTGTTAAGCAAGAAAATTTTAATATGAGAGTAGAGAATCACTTAATGGAAAATTCTCGAGCTATTGGTGAATTGCATGTATTGTAGAGAGAACCTCCAATGATGTTAAGATGCTTGTTAAACATTTTCAAATGGTTCAAACTCAAATTGATCAACTTACTAAAGTGCAAAATGACTTATTAAAAAATAATTCTAAAGAGAAATATGCTTATGAAGTAACAACTAGAGGTGGTGTCTCTACCCAGGATCCTCTATATCCTGAAGGGCATCCCAAAAGAATTGAACAAGATTCTCAACGAACTGAAACTAGTGCTCCATCTAAGAAAAAGAAAAAGAAACATAAAACTGTTGTAGAATCCTCTGAACCTGTTAATGATCCTAATAGTATTTCTATTTCTGATGCTGAAACTGAAAGTGGTAATGAACATGATAAAGATAATGATAAGAATGATGCTTCTGATAAAGAAGAGGTTGAAGAAGAACCTGAAAAGCATGCTAAAAATAAAAAGTATACTAAAGAAGATTTTATTGCTAAGAAACATGGTAATGAAAGGGAACCTTTGGTTCAAAAGCAAATGCCTTTTCCTGCTAAGAAACTAAAATCAAAGGAAGAAGAACACTATAATAAATTTTGTGATTGGATGAAACCTTTATTCTTGCAAATCCCTTTAACTGATGCTATTAAATTGCCTCCTTATTCAAAGTACATGAAAGATATTGTTACTAACAAAAGGAAAATTCCTAATGAGGAGATTTCCACTATGCTTGCTAATTACTCTTTTAATGGTAAGGTTCCAAAGAAGCTTGGCGACCCAGGTATACCGACTATTCCTTGTTCTATTAAGAATAATTATGTTAAAACTGCTCTATGTGATTTGGGAGCCGGTGTTAGTGTTATGCCTTTCTCTCTTTATAAGAGACTTTACTTAGATAAGTTGATACCTACTGATATATCTTTGCAAATGGCTGATAAATCTACTGCTATTCCTGTTGGTATATGTGAGGATGTTCCTGTTCAAGTTACTAATAATCGCTTGATATTAACTGATTTTGTTGTGTTGGAAATGCCTGAAGATGATAATATGTCTATTATTCTTGGGAGACCTTTTCTTAACACTGCAGGGGCTGTTATTGATTGCAATAAGGGAAAAGTTACTTTCAATATTGATGACAAGGAGCATACCGTTTATTTTCCCAAGAGGATTGAGAAAGCATGTGGAGTTAATACAATTTCTAATGTGAGAACTATCAAAGTGGGAACCATTGATTGTCCTATATATGAGCCTAAAGAAGAATATCAAACTCTCGTGATTGGATCCATATCAATACAATTCAAGGTAACATGATTGATTTGAGGTTTATTTCTTCTTATGCTATGTAAAATTTATTTGGTGGCAAGACTTGATCAACCTTATTAACAAATACTTTTTATATGCATAGAGGAGGTAAACAACATCTCTTTCTCCCTCCACTTGTTCTACTTGCTGTAGCACTTTTGTTTTGTAAAGTTCCTCAGTTAGTTAGAGATTTCAAAAATTTTCCTGGCCGAGTAATAATAAACTTAATACCCGAGAAATGTGCATTTTTCAAAGTTTTCAAAAATCCACAAAAAATATACCATTGGTCCTATTTTTCGACGAGGCACTGGGAGCACACTGGGATGACCAGTGGGGCACCCCAGGGTGGCACCCCACAGGCCGGCGCGGCCAGCAAGGGGGGCACGCCACCCTGGCGTGTGGGTCCACCTTTGCCCCACTTCATCATCTTTTCCTCCCACTCTCTTCTCTCTCCCGAAAAAACTCGCACCAGGTTCCTCTCACTCGCGTTTTTGCTCAAGAGCTCCAGATTTCTCGATCTCTTTGCTCAGCCCAGATTTCTGTTTGAAATTTGGCACATTTGCTCTTCGGTATGTGACTCCTCCGATTATCCAAGTAGAATTTTGTTTGGTTGAGTATATCTTGAATATTTTGGTGCTGTAGGTAACATGTTTAGTGAGCTTGCATGCTTGCTCTAAGTGGTAGAAACTAGTTTTGATGCATGATTAGTACTTGATGTCTACGGGTGCTTCTATTCTTGTAGACAGTGTTGGGCCTCCAAGAGCAGAGGTTTGTAGAACAGCAGCAAGTTTCCCTTAAGTGGATCACCCAAGGTTTATCGAACTCAGGGAGGAAGAGGTCAAAGATATCCCTCTCAAGCAACCCTGCAACCACAAAGCAAGAAGTCTCTTGTGTCCCCAACACACCAAATACACTTGTCAGATGTATAGGTGCACTAGTTCGGCGAAGAGATAGTGAAATACAAGTGGTATGAATGAATATGAGTGGTAATAGCAATCTGAATAAAATATGGCAGCGAGTAAACATGCAACAAAACAGTAAACAAACGGAGATTCGATGCTTGGAAGCAAGGCCCAGGGATCCTGCTTTCACTAGTGGACACTCTCAACAATGATCACATAATAGGACTACTCTACACTCTTTTGTTGGATGATGAACATCATTGCGTAGGATTACACGAACCCTCAATGCCGGAGTTAACAAGCTCCACAATTCAATGTTCATATTTAAATAACCTTAGAGTGCAAGATAGATCAACACAATTACACCAAGAACTAACATAGCATGCACACTCGTCACCATCACACTATGAAGGAGGCATAGATCACATCAATACTATCTTAGCAATAGTTAACTTCATAATCTACAAGAGATTACAATCATAGCCTACGCCAAGTACTAACACGGATGCACACACCGTCACCATTACACCGTGCGGGAGGGGTAAAACTACTTTAATAACATCACTAGAGTAGCACATAGAATAGTAGTGATACAAAACTCATATGAATCTCAATCATGTAAGCAGCTCATGAGATTATTGTATTGAAGTACATGGGAGAGAGATTAACCACATAGCTACAGCGGAGCCCTCAGCCTCGGGGGTGGATTACTCCCTCCTCATCATGGAGGCAGCGATGGCGGTGGAGATGGCGGTGGAGATGGCTCCGGGGCAATTCCCCGTCCCGGCAGGGTGCCGGAAGAGATCTCCAGAATCCCCGAGATGGGATTGGCGGCGGCGGCGCTCGATAAGGTTTTCCGTATCGTGGCTCTCGGTGCCGGGGGTTTCGCGATGGAGGCTATTTGTAGGCGGAAGGGCGGGTAGAGGGGCGGCGCGAGGGCCCACACCATAGGTCGGCGCGGCCAAGGCCCAGGCCGCGCCGCCCTATGGTTTGGCCACCTCGTGGCCCCACTTCGTCTCCTCTTCGGTCTTACGGAAGCTTCGTGGCAAAATAGGACCCTGGGCGTTGATTTCGTCCAATTCCGAGAATATTTCTTTACTAGGTTTCTGAAACCAAAAACAGCAAAAAACAGCAACTGGCACTTCGGCATCTTGTTAATAGGTTAGTTCCAGAAAATGCACGAATATGACATAAAGTGTGCATAAAACATGTAGATATCATCAATAATGTTTAATGGAACACAAGAAATTATCGATACGTCGGAGACGTATCAGCATCCCCAAGCTTAGTTCTGCTCGTCCCGAGCAGGTAAAACGATAACAAAGATAATTTCTGGAGTGACATGCCATCATAACCTTGATCATACTATTTGTAAACATATGTAATGAATGCGGCGATCAAAACAATGGTAATGACATGAGTAAACAAGTGAATCATAAAGCAAAGACTTTTCATGAATAGTACTTCAAGACAAGCATCAATAAGTCTTGCATAAGAGTTAACTCATAAAGCAATAAATCAAAGTAAAGGTATTGAAGCAACACAAAGGAAGATTAAGTTTCAGCGGTTGCTTTCAACTTATAACATGTATATCTCATGGATAATTGTCAACATAGAGTAATATAATAAGTGCAATATGCAAGTATGTAGGAATCAATGCACAGTTCACACAAGTGTTTGCTTCTTGAGGTGGAGAGAAATAGGTGAACTGACTCAACATTAAAAGTAAAAGAAATGTCCTTCAAAGAGGAAAGCATCGATTGCTATATTTGTGCTAGAGCTTTTATTTTGAAAACATGAAACAATTTTGTCAACGGTAGTAATAAAGCATATGAGTTATGTAAATTATATCTTACAAGTTGCAAGCCTCATGCATAGTATACTAATAGTGCCCGCACCTTGTCCTAATTAGCTTGGACTACTGGATCATCGCAATACACATGTTTTAACCAAGTGTCGCAATGGGGTACCTCCATGCCGCCTGTACAAAGGTCTAAGGAGAAAGCTCGCATTTTGGATTTCTCACTTTTGATTATTCTCAACTTAGACATCCATACCGGGACAACATGGACAACAGATAATGGACTCCTCTTTAATGCATAAGCATGTGGCAACAATTATTATTCTCATATGAGATTGAGGATATATGTCCAAAACTGAAACTTCCACCATGAATCATGGCTTTAGTTAGCGGCCCAATGTTCTTCTCTAACAATATGTATGCTCCAACCATTAAGGTGGTAGATCTCTCTTACTTCGGACAAGACGGACATGCATAGCAACTCACATGATATTCAACAAAGAATAGTTGATGGCGTCCCCGAAACATGGTTATCGCACAACAAGCAACTTAATAAGAGATAAAGTGCATAAGTACATATTCAATACCACAATAGTTTTTAAGCTATTTGTCCCATGAGCTATATATTGCAAAGGTGAATGATGGAAATTTAAAGGTAGCACTCAAGCAATTTACTTTGGAATGGCGGAGAAATACCATGTAGTAGGTACGTATTGTGGACACAAATGGCATAGTGGTTGGCTCAAGGATTTTGGATGCATGAGAAGTATTCCCTCTCGATACAAGGTTTAGGCTAGCAAGGTTATTTGAAACAAACACAAGGATGAACGGTGCAGCAAAACTCACATAAAAGACATATTGTAAACATTATAAGACTCTACACCGTCTTCCTTGTTGTTCAAAACTCAATACTAAAAATTATCTAGACTTTTAGAGAGACCAAATATGCAAATCAAATTAGCAAGCTCTAGGTGTTTCTTCATTAATGGGTGCAAAGTATATGATGCAAGAGCTTAAACATGAGCACAACAATTGCCAAGTATCAAATTATTCAAGACATTTTAGAATTACTACATGTAGCATTTTCCAATTCCAACCATATAACAATTTAACGAAGCAATTTCAACCTTCGCCATGAAAATTAAAAGCTAAGAACACATGTGTTCATACGAACCAGCGGAGCGTGTCTCTCTCCCACACAAGCATTTATTCAAACAAAAACAAAAACAAGAAACATACAGACGCTCCAAGTAAAGCACATAAGATGTGACCGAATAAAAATATAGTTTCAGGGGAGGAACCTGATAATTTGTCGATGAAGAAGGGGATGCCTTGGGCATCCCCAAGCTTAGATGCTCGAGTCTTCTTGAAATATGCAGGGATGAACCACCGGGGCATCCCCAAGCTTAGCCTTTTCACTCTTCTTGATCGTAGTATATCATCCTCCTCTCTTGACCCTTGAAAACTTCCTTCACACCAAACTCGAAACAAATTCATTAGAGGGTTAGTGCATAATCAAAAACTCACGTGTTCAGAGGTGACACAATCATTCTTAACACTTCTGGACATTGCTCAAAGCTACTGGAAGTTAATGGAACAAAGAAATCCATCCCACATAGCAAAAGTGGCAATGCGAAACAAAAGGCAGAATCTGTCAAAACAGAACAGTCCGTAAAGACGAATTTTATTGAGGCACCAGACTTGCTCAAATGAAAATGCTCAAATTGAATGAAAGTTGCGTACATATCTGAGGATCACTCACGTAAATTGGCATAATTTTCTGAGTTACCTACAGATAATTTTTCCCAGATTCGTGACAGCAAAGAAATCTGTTTCTGCGCAGTAATCCAAATCTAGTATGAACCTTACTATCAACGACTTTACTTGGCACAACAAAACACAAAACTAAGATAAGGAGAGGTTGCTACAGTAGTAAACAACTTCCAAGACACAAATATAAAACAAAGTACTGTAGCAAAATAATACATGGGTTATCTCCCAAGAAGTTCTTTCTTTATAGCCATTAAGATGGGCTCGGCAGTTTTGGTGATGCACTCGCAAGAAATAGTATTTGAAGCAAAAGAGAGCTTCAAGAGGCAAATTCAAAACACATTTAAGCCTAACATGCTTCCTATGCAGAGGAATCTTGTACACAAATGAATTCATGAAGAACAAAGTGACAAGCATAAGAGGATAAAACACGAGTAACTTCAAGATTCTCAACATAAAGAGGGGAAACTTAATATTATTAAGATGCATATAACCATATTTCCCTCTCTCATAATAACTTTCAGTAGCATCATTGATGAAATCCACAATATACCCATCACTTAAAACATTCTTATCATGGTTCATATGCATAGAAGTATCATTAATTTTGGCATAAGGAGAGTTCTTTTCATTAATAGTAATTGGAGCGAGATTATTATCAAGAATTTGAACATGGTAAACAAGTTGCATATTAAGGGAATTGTTTTTGGTAACCCAATCATGACTATGACAAGTTTCATAAGGATAGTTAGAACCTATATCATAGCATTCTTTGTAATAATCATCGAGAGATCGGAGGCACAGTGTCATCATAGGAAATAGAATAGTTATCTTTCACAGTCGGTTTATCTGTGTCCACACCATCATTGTTATTAGAAGGAGATGTATCAAGAACATAATGACCAGTAGCTAAAGGATTTCCAAACACCTCTTCCCCAAGCTTAGAGCTTTCTATATCATTATGGGAGGAAGCATGGATAGCACTGACACTATGGCAATTATTATCATCATCATTTTCAGAATTAATTTCCCAGAGATTTGCAATATCAAAAGTAGTGTGCTCATTCAAATCATGATTGCTAATGTATGTAAAGGGCATAGGAAGATCATCGTATTCAGATTCATTATCACAATAATCGTTAGGAGCAACATACTTACGGTTACCTAGTGTTATCTCATTCACGCGGGGATACGCCGTTACCTCTTTCTTTTTATTCTCCTTCTTCTTCTTCTTCTTCTTCTTCTTCGTTCCTTTTTTCTTCTTCTTTTTATCAAAATTCTTTTTAGGTAATTCAAAATGAGAAGCAAAGGCTTTATAAAGATTTGCAGCAACTTGAGAGTCAAGACCATAAGTAGCACTCATATTTCGAAATTTATCGGTATCCATAAAAGCTTCAATGCATTCATAATCATAATTTATACCGACTCTTTACCTTTGTCGTTCTCCCATCCTTCAGCGTTGTCCTCAATCCGATCAAGAAGATCCCACCTAGCTTCAACCTCCTTGCTTGTGAAAGATCCCTCCGAACATGCGTCCAGATAGTCCTTATGTTGTCCTAAAAGCCTCGCATAAAAATTGTTAACATTAACATTACGGGGGAGCTCATGAATGGGACATTTGAGCATTAGTGATTTCCATCTCCCCCACGCTTGAGAAATACTCTCTCCATCACGAGGATAAAAGTTATAAATATAATTCCTATCAATATGCACTTCATGAGGAGGATAAAATTTAGAATAAAAGAGAGATGCAATTTCCTCCCAACCAAGAGAATGACTATTCTCCAACAATTTATACCAATGCGCCGCTTTACCGGACAGACGAAACAGAGAATAGCTTCTTCCTCACTTCATCCATAGAGATACCGCACACTTGAATAACCCGCATAATTCATGCAAAAACATTAAATGATCTCTAGGGTGGACAGTTCCATCCCCTTTATAGTGGTTATCCATAACACGTTCAATAATTTTCATAGGTATTTTATACGGAATACTTTCAGCAGGTGGATTTAAAATATCACAAGCATCATTAGAGTTATTGCATATGGGAGATAAAGTATTATCAAAGCAAATTTTCTCCCCTAAAGATGGGAAGCTAAAAAGATCACAAAAACTAGCTTCCCCAAGCTTAGACTTCTCCATAGCATTAGCAGTAATTGCATTCATACTAATAACATCGCTACTAGCATGCAAATAAGGTTCCATAGGTTTTTAATTTTCGCACCAAACAATTATAAATCAGGAAAAAGATTAAAAAGCTCACCAATTTTTTTGTTGTTTTCCATTATGCCTAACTAGTGAAAATAAAAACAAGAAACAAAAAGATGCATGATGACCCACAAGTATAGGGGATCGTGATAGACTTCGAGGGTAGTATAACCCAAATTTATTGATTCGACACAAGGGGAGGTAAATAATACTTATAAGCCTTAACAACTGAGTTGTCAATTCAGCTGCACCTGGAAAAGCACTAGCAACAGGGGTGATGTGAAAGTAGCAGTAATATGAGAGCAATAGTAACAGTAACACAGCAGCAGTAATAGCAATATGAGAGCGGTGGCACCAGAAAATAGTTGATACTACTTCCAATGACATGTAGAACAAGTATATGATGATGAGAGATGGACCGGGGTTCCCAGCGATCTACACTAGTGGTAACTCTCCAATAAGTGACAAGTGTTGGGTGAACAAATTACAGTTGGGTAATTGATAGGAATCAAAGCATTAAGATAGAACATCAGGCTTATTAATTATGTAGGCATGTTTTCCGTATATAGTCGTACGTGCTCGCAATGAGAAACTTGCACAACATCTTTTGTCCTACCAGCCGGTGGCAGCCGGGCCTCAAGGGAAACTACTGGATATTAAGGTACTCCTTTTAATAGAGTACCGGAGCAAAGCATTAACACTTGGTGAAAACATGTGATCCTCACATCACCGCCATCCCCTCCGGTTGTCCCGATTCTTGCCACTTCGGGGCCTTTGGTTCCGGACAGTGACATGTGCATACAACTTGTAGATACAATCTAAGCAATAAGTATAGAGCTTAAATCTAAGATCATGCCACTCGGGCCCTAGTGACAAGCATTAAGCATAACAAGATTGCAGCAACAATAACTTCACAAACTTTATAGATAGACTAATCATAATGTATCATCCATCGGATCCCAACAAACACAACACCGATTACATCGGATGAATCTCAATCATGTAAGGCAGCTCATGAGACCATTGTATTGAAGTACATGGGGGAGAGTATACCGACATAGCTATCGCTAGAACCCGTAGTCCATGGGGGAACTACTCACGGAGCATGGCGGAGGCGGTGGCGTTGATGGAGATGGCTTCCGGGGGCACTTCCCCGTTCCGGTAGGGTGCCGGAACAGAGTTCTGTCCCCCGAATTGGAGTTTCGCGATGGCGGCGGCGCCCCTGGAGTCTTTCTGGAGTTTCGTCAATTGGTACTGCGTTTTTAGGTCGAAAGGGGTTTTATAGGCGAAGAGGCGGCGCAGGGGGGCACCTCGGGGCGCCACACCCTAGGCCGGCGCGGCCAGTGGTCTGGCCCGCGCCGCCATGTGGTGTGGTGGCCCCCTGGCCCCTCTCCGACTCTTCTTCGGTGTTCTGGAGCCTTCCGGGAAAAATAGGAGGTTTGGTGTTGATTTCGTCCAATTCCGAGAATATTGCCCGAACAGCCTTTCTGGAACCAAAAACAGCAGAAAACGGAACCGGCACCGTGGCATCTCGTTAATAGGTTAGTTCCGGAAAATGCATGAAATCATCATAAAGTGCAAGCAAAACATGTAAGTATTGTCATAAAACAAGCATGGAACGACAGAAATTATGGATACGTCGGGGACGTATCGGCATCCCCAAGCTTAGTTCTCGCTCGTCCCGAGCAGGTAAATGATAAAAAGAATAATTTCTGTAGTGACATGCTACTTACATAACCTTGATCATACTATTACAAAGCATATGAAATGAATGAAGTGACTCAAGGCAATGATCTATAGTTGCTAACAAATAGATAACATATAGCAAAACTTTTCGTGAATAGTACTTTCAAGACAAGCATCAAAAGATTGCACAAGAGTTAACTCATAAAGCAATAAATTCAAAGTAAAGGCATCGAAGCAACACAAAGGAAGATACAAGTTTCAGCGATTGCTTTCAACTTTCAACATGCATATCTCATGGATAATTGTCAACACAAAGTAATATGATGAATGCAAATATGCAAGTATGCAAGAATCAATGCACAGTTAACACAAGTGTTTGCTTCTAAGGTGGAAGGAAGTAGGTAAACTGACTCAACATAAAGTAAAAGAATGGTCCTTCAAAGAGGAAAGCATCGATTGCTATATTTGTGCTAGAGCTTTGGTTTTAAAAACATATAGAGAGCATAAAAGTAAAGTTTTGAGAGGTGTTTGTTGTTGTCAACGAATGGTAATGGGTACACTAACTACCTCGCCAACCGGACTTCCAAGAGCGGCTCCCATTTTATTTTTGTTTTTGGGTGGCACTCCTTCCAACCTTTCTTTCACAAACCATGGCTAACCGAATCCTCGGGTGCCTGCCAACAATCTCATACCATGAAGGAGTGCCTTTTTTTATTTTAGTTTTATTATGATGATGACACTCCCCCCAACCTTTGCTTACACAAGCCATGGCTAACCGAATCCTTCGGGTGCCTTCCAACAATCACATACCATGGAGGAGTGTCTATTTAAGTTAATTAATTCGGGACTGGGAATCCCATTGCCAGCTCTTTTTGCAAAATTATTGGATAAGCGGATGTGCCGCTAGTCCATATGAGAGTCCGTCAAAAGTAAATGACAAGGTTGAAAGCTAAACACCACATACTTCCTCATGAGCTATAAAACATTAACACAAATTGAGAAGCATTTTGAATTGTTTAAAGGTAGCACTCAAGCAATTTACTTGGGAATGGCAGGAAATACCACATAGTAGGTAGGTATGGTGGACACAAATGGCATAGTGGTTGGCTCAAGGATTTTGGATGCATGAGAAGTATTCCCTCTCAGTACAAGGCTTAGGCTAGCAAGGTTGTTTGAAGCAAACACAAGTATGAACCGGTACAGCAAAACTTACATAAGAACATATTGCAAGCATTATAATACTCTACACTCTCTTCCTTGTTGTTCAAACACTTTTACCAGAAAATATCTAGACCTTAAGAGAGATCAATTATGCAAACCAATTTTAACAAGCTCTACAGTAGTTCTCCACTAATAGGCTTAAACTACATGCAAAAACTTATGATCTACTTGAGAGCTCAAAACAATTGCCAAGTGTCAAATTATCCACAACATATGAGGCATTTTCTTTTCCCAACCAAATAAAGATAAATATTGTAGCTTCCAACTTTTATTCATTGAACATTAAAAGTAAAACGAAGAACAAGTGTTCATATGAAAAAGCGGAGCGTGTCTCTCTCCCAAACAAGGATTGCTAGGATCCGATCTTATTCAAACATAAACAAAACGAAAAATAAACACACAGACGCTCCAAGTAAAGCACATATGATGTGACTGAATAAAAATATAGTTTCGGGGAGGAACTCTGATAAGTTGATGAAGAAGGGGATGCCTTGGGCATCCCCAAGCTTAGACGCTTGAGTCTTCTTGAAATATGCAGGGATGAACCACGGGGGCATCCCCAAGCTTAGACTTTTCACTCTTCTTGATCATATATCATCCTCCTCTCTTGACCCTTGAAAACTTCCTTCACAACAAACTTCTCATAAACTTCATTAGAGGGGTTAGTACTCAAAAAATTTGAATCCACCTTGGTCCTGTAGTGGCACATTGCAAGAACTCAATAAAACATTAGCTACAGCTCTCTACGTCTAGAAAAGCTCGCTTAAAGTCCACAAGAGACAATGCAAAAAACAGAGACAGAATCTGCTAAAACAGAACAGCCAGTAAAGACGAATTTTAATAAAATACTTCCGTTGCTCAAATCAGAAAACTCAAAACTAATGAAAGTTGCGTACATATCTGGGGAACACGCACGTAAATTGGCATAATTTTCTGAGTTCCCTACAGAGAATTGGACCAAGATTCGTGACAGATAGAAATTTATTTCTGCGCAGAAATCCAAATCTAGTATCAACCTTCGATTAGAGGCTTCACTTGGCACAACAAAACACAAAACTAAGATAAGGAGAGGTTGCTACAGTAGTAAACAACTTCCAAGACACAAATATAAAACAAAGTACTGTAGCAAAATAACACATGGGTTATCTCCCAAGAAGTTCTTTCTTTATAGCCATTAAGATGGGCTCAGCGAGTTTTAATGATGCACTCGCAAGAAATAGTATTTGAAGCAAAAGAGAGCATCAAGAGGCAAATCCAAAACACATTTAAGCCTAACATGCTTCCTATGCAAAGGAATCTTGTAAATAAACAAGTTCATGAAAAGCAAAGTAACAAGCATAGGAAGATAGAACAAGTGTAACTTCAAAATTTTAAGCATATAGAGAGGTGTATTAGTACCATGAAAATTTCCACAACCATATTTTCCTCTCTCATAATAATTTTCAGTAGCTTCATGAACAAACTCAACAATATAACTATCACATGCAGCATACTTTTCATGATTTCCAAACACATAATTTTTATCAAGTTCAAGAATAGTGGAATTAAAACTTTCAAACTTACTTTTATTAATAATATAACAAGGTAGTTGATCGATCTCAAGAGATATGGGACACATAGATAAAGTCAATAACTCTCCAATCCCATTTTCATTAGTAGTACAATTAATAGTATCAAGTAACATAGGACCATCATCTAGAGCTTTATCATAAACATTTGCCAAGCAAAATTCTTTAGTACCATGCATTTCGACATCAGGCACAAACAAAGCATTATCATAAGATTTATCAAAGTAGCATGGATTATCATAAATAACAGTAGCATAATTATTCTCACAAGTTTTACTCGCAGGTAATATTTCAAGAGAATCCACAGGAATATAACATTCAACCTCTTTCGGTAAGCATGGAGGACAATCAAATAGTGTAAGAGATGAAGAGTTACTCTCATTAGAAGGTTGGCATGGGTAGCTAATCCATTCTTCCCCCTTTTGTTCGTCGCTCTCCTCTTCTTTTTCATCCAATGAGCTTTCAGGTTCATCAATTTCCTCTTCTTTTTCATCCAATGAGCTTTCAGGTTCATCAATTTCTTCTTCCACCGGTTCCTGCAAATTGCGAGTGCATTCTTGTGCATTAATGTGTCTCTCTTTATAATCAAGGATATAAGGATTCCTACTGTAGCATTCTATGCAAGAATTAAGGATTGTAGAGACATAATCTTTAAGGTCCTTACAAATAGCACAAGTTTCATAATTCTCAACCATGAAGGATTCTATCTCGGAGGCTCCCATAAATAAGACAAATTGTTCTACCTCTTCGAACCCATAATGAATATAGCAATTCCGGTTATAGTTCTTAATAAAAAATTCCTCACTAAAGCCACATTGAAATTTAAGATGTTTATCCTGTTGAGAGCAACAATTTATATCATGGCGTCTAAGCAAGATTTTAGCCATTGTATTTAATTTTTCTATCATAGCACTCATTATTTTACCAGTTCTTGATTCTCTATAATTATTATAACATTCTATAAGCTCCAAGTAGGTTGTAGGTTCTCCCATAACAGCAGTTTTTAATTTTTTGGTTTTTCAAATTTTTATGGATTTTTGGGTATATGAGACAAATAAAACAAGACAAAAATAAACTAAGCAAAAGTAAACTACGCAAAATAATACTAGACAGAAATAAACTAAGCACAAATAAACTAGACAAAAGTAAACTAAGCAAAATAAAATAAAATAAAACGAGAGAGAGAGGTAGAGTGTACTCCCCGGGTGAACTTATGAGTAGAGCTATGCCTCCCCGGCAACGGCGCCGTAAAACGAGTCTTGATGACCCACAAGTATAGGGGATCGCGATAGTCTTCGAGGGTAGTATAACCCAAATTTATTGATTCGACACAAGGGGAGGTAAAGAATACTTATAAGCCTTAACAACCGAGTTGTCAATTCAGTTGCACCTGGAAAAGCACTAGCAACAGGGGTGATGTGAAAGTAGCAGTAATATGAGAGCAATAGTAACAGTAACACAGCAGCAGTAATAGCAATATGAGAGCGGTGGCACCAGAAAATAGTTGATACTACTTCCAATGACATGTAGAACAAGTATATGATGATGAGAGATGGACCGGGGTTCCCAGCGATCTACACTAGTGGTAACTCTCCAATAAGTGACAAGTGTTGGGTGAACAAATTACGAGTTGGGCAATTGATAGGAATCAAAGCATTAAGATAGAACATCAGGCTTATTAATTATGTAGGCATGTTTTCCGTATATAGTCGTACGTGCTCGCAATGAGAAACTTGCACAACATCTTTTATCCTACCAGCCGGTGGCAGCCGGGCCTCAAGGGAAACTACTGGATATTAAGGTACTCCTTTTAATAGAGTACCGGAGCAAAGCATTAACACTTGGTGAAAACATGTGATCCTCACATCACCGCCATCCCCTCCGGTTGTCCCGATTCTTGCCACTTCGGGGCCTTTGGTTCCGGACAGTGACATGTGCATACAACTTGTAGATACAATCTAAGCAATAAGTATAGAGCTTAAATCTAAGATCATGCCACTCGGGCCCTAGTGACAAGCATTAAGCATAACAAGATTGCAGCAACAATAACTTCACAAACTTTATAGATAGACTAATCATAATGTATCATCCATCGGATCCCAACAAACACAACACCGATTACATCAGATGAATCTCAATCATGTAAGGCAGCTCATGAGACCATTGTATTGAAGTACATGGGGGAGAGTATACCGACATAGCTACTGCTAGAACCCGTAGTCCATGGGGGAACTACTCACGGAGCATGGTGGAGGCGGTGGCGTTGATGGAGATGGCTTCCGGGGGCACTTCCCCGTTCCGGCAGGGTGCCGGAACAGAGTTCTGTCCCTCGAATTGGAGTTTCGCGATGGCGGCGGCGCCCCTGGAGTCTTTCTGGAGTTTCGTCAATTGGTACTGCGTTTTTAGGTCGAAAGGGGTTTTATAGGCGAAGAGGCGGCGCAGGGGGGCACCTGGGGGCGCCACACCCTAGGCCGGCACGGCCAGGGTCTGGCCCGCGCCGCCATGTGGTGTGGTGGCCCCCTGGCCCCTCTCCGACTCTTCTTCGGTGTTCTGAGCCTTCCGGGAAAAATAGGAGGTTTGGCGTTGATTTCGTCCAATTCCGAGAATATTGCCCGAACAGCCTTTTCGGAACCAAAAACAGCAGAAAATAGGAACTGGCACTGTGGCATCTCGTTAATAGGTTAGTTCCGGAAAATGCATGAAATCATCATAAAGTGCAAGCAAAACATGTAAGTATTGTCATAAAACAAGCATGGAACGACAGAAATTATGGATACGTCGGGGACGTATCAATGCAATTGCAGAATCTAAAGGAGATAGCTTCGAGCACTCACACACCGGCAACAGTGCTAGGAAATAGCTTAGTAGTCGGAGGATGTGAATACCTTTTACCTTACCTCCCCGGCAACGGCGCCAGAAAATAGCTTGACTGCCTACAACTGGTGCGTGGTTGACGAGGGAGGAAATCCCTGTATTGTAGCTTTTTGTTCCCCGGCAACGGCGCCAGAAAATAGCTTGATGTCTACGGGTGCTTCTATTCTTGTAGACAGTGTTGGGCCTCCAAGAGCAGAGGTTTGTAGAACAGCAGCAAGTTTCCCTTAAGTGGATCACCCAAGGTTTATCGAACTCGGGAGGAAGAGGTCAAAGATATCCCTCTCAAGCAACCCTGCAATCACAAAGCAAGAAGTCTCTTGTGTCCCCAACACACCAAATACACTTGTCAGATGTATAGGTGCACTAGTTCGGCGAAGAGATAGTGAAATACAAGTGGTATGAATGAATATGAGTGGTAATAGCAATCTGAATAAAATATGGCAGTGAGTAAACATGCAACAAAACAGTAAACAAACGGAGATTCGATGCTTGGAAGCAAGGCCCAGGGATCCCGCTTTCACTAGTGGACACTCTCAACAATGATCACATAATAGGACTACTCTACACTCTTTTGTTGGATGATGAACATCATTGCGTAGGATTACACGAACCCTCAATGCCGGAGTTAACAAGCTCCACAATTCAATGTTCATATTTAAATAACCTTAGAGTGCAAGATAGATCAACACAATTACACCAAGAACTAACATAGCATGCACACTGTCACCATCACACTATGAAGGAGGCATAGATCACATCAATACTATCTTAGCAATAGTTAACTTCATAATCTACAAGAGATTACAATCATAGCCTACGCCAAGTACTAACACGGATGCACACACTGTCACCATTACACCGTGCAGGAGGGGTAAAACTACTTTAATAACATCACTAGAGTAGCACATAGAATAGTAGTGATACAAAACTCATATGAATCTCAATCATGTAAGCAGCTCATGAGATTATTGTATTGAAGTACATGGGAGAGAGATTAACCACATAGCTACAGCGGAGCCCTCAGCCTCGGGGGTGGATTACTCCCTCCTCATCATGGAGGCAGCGATGGCGGTGGAGATGGCGGTGGAGATGGCTCCGGGGGCAATTCCCCGTCCCGGCAGGGTGCCGGAAGAGATCACCAGAATCCCCCGAGATGGGATTGGCGGCGGCGGCGTCTCAGTAAGGTTTTCCGTATCGTGGCTCTCGGTACTGGGGGTTTCGCGACGGAGGCTATTTGTAGGCGGAAGGGCAGGTAAAGAGGCGGCGCGAGGGGCCCACACCATAGGTCGGTGCGGCCAAGGCCTGGGCCGCGCCGCCCTATTGTTTGGCCACCTCGTGGCCCCACTTTGTCTCCTCTTCGGTCTTCTGGAAGCTTCGTGGCAAAATAGGACCCTGGGCGTTGATTTCGTCCAATTCCGAGAATATTTCTTTACTAGGATTTCTGAAACCAAAAACAGCAGAAAAAGACAAGCGGCACTTCGGCATCTTGTTAATAGGTTAGTTCCAGAAAATGCACGAATATGACATAAAGTGTGCATAAAACATGTAGATATCATCAATAATGTGGCATGGAACACAAGAAATTATCGATACGTCGGAGACGTATCAGTACTCTAGCAAGTTCCTATGGTAGTTTCCCTCAATTATATGTCACCAAATCAGATTTTATATTGTTTGTTGAAAAATTTCAGAAAAGGGGGATGGACAACTTTAACTTTGGAGAAGTGTTCCAAGGGGAGACAACAAGCACGGGGAGGCCCTCGAGGTCATCCACCCGATTCAGGCAATCCTACAATGAGGATCTCATCGCACCAAGCTTCGCACCCGAGGAGGACAATGGAGTCCCTAATGCTTCATCCTTCCCATGTTATGACTTTTTGAGAAATGCAGGTTTGTTGAATGATTTCTTGACCCTTGTCGGTAAGGCAGGCTTAACCACCTATGTGGGAGATCAGAGTGAGCAATACTACACGCTCACTAAAATCTTTGTGGAGAGCTTCAAGTTCAACAATAAGCACTTTCATCCGACAGTCTCGTTCAAGATCTATGGTAAACCTATTACTATGAAGTTGGAAAATTTTTGTGCTGCATTGGGTATTGCCCCTGTAGGTACAGCAAGGAAGATCGAGGATAACCCCAAGGAATTGCTGGAACTCTATCGAGGGATCACCAATGATGATTGTCGCACCATTCAGCATGGCAAGATAAGAAACATTCAACTCCCCGCCATTAAGTATTTTGCTTATTACATCGGTACTAGCATTCTTGGTAGGGAGAACACTAGTAACATATCTAGCTATCACCTTGGTTTCTTAATTGCTGCACTCACTCGGGGACACACCTTATCATCTTGGTGCTCTTGTTGCTCGCCGCTTGTCTAACAAGGGGCCTATATTTGGAGGAATTATTGCTTCGCGCGTTTTAGCATATTTAGAGCTTCCTCTTGACCCTACTGATGTAAAAATAACCCCTATGAGGCTCGATATTGCTTCTATGAAGAGTCACCAATTTGTTACGGCCGACTCTAGTTTAGATAACATTGTCTATAGAATATTGTTTGCTGACGGGGAAGAGAGGGAAATTCTTTTGCCGCAGCCAAATTTGTTCAGCATTGACAGGAAACCATGGTCGCGCTCTAAGGAGGAGGTGGATGAGCAATTGAAGATACAAGGCTTCCACCAGCAGCATGACTCCGAGGACGCCGAGCCCTCTTATGACTACACCGTCACGTATCCGGGTGCTTCTTCCAGCACATACCCGGAATATGATCCATCTTCGTCGTACTACGAAGGTGCTACTTCATGGGCACCATGGGATTGATCTCCACTTAGGCAAAAGCCTAAGCTTGGGTGGAGGTATACCGGCATCACTCATTCTTTGCATATTATGGTTGCTGGATACTTGTATATTCTTGTTTAGTTTCTTTGAGTGGTTTTCTAATGAGAGGAAGATGATATTTGGGGAGGTGCTGCCTGAAAACAGATTCTGGACTGTCACTAGAAAAATTCGTGCGCACAGCCAGAACGTTATTTTGAGCTGCCAATTTTTGTGCATGTTCCCCAGGTTGTTATCTAACTTTCATTAGTTGAACATTTTTCGAGCTGAGCAACGGAAGATTTTTGTAAAAATCGATTTCTGTACTGCTGTCAAGTTTTGGCAGATTTCTGCCATCTTGCTTTTCTGTGTTTCTTTTAGTTTTCATTTTCTTATTCGTACTTTGTTTCTTTCCTAAAACACCAAAAGACCAAAAATATTTCTGTTGTTTCTCTTCACCACTTGTTTATTTTAGTTTCTTGATTTTATCTTGCTTTATTTGCTATTGCTAGTTTGCTATAAGAAAACCCAAAAAGATTTTGCTTTGTTTGCTTGCTTCCTTTTGTTCTTGTTTCCAAATTCGAAAACACCAAAAATATTTGCTGTTCTTCTTTGGTTTTGTAAAGTTCTTTATGAGTTCAATGGTCTTCGGTGGCTGGAGCGTGGTTTTCGTTCCATATTGTTCAAGCTACACAAGTGAAAAGGCAATAATGACGATCTACGACAATCTGATTGTGGTGAGAGGCTGGTATGAACTCTATTTGTTTTTTCATTTTTGTACATACACTCATCCATGTGAGTATGCTTGGTTGGTTCATGTGAGGTATATGTCATTTAAGAAAGTCTAGTAGTTCATGATCTCTCATGTTTAGCTCCAATTTATTAATATGAGTAGCATGTCATGGATGTTTGCTTGCATTGTTTTATTCATAAATAGGTATGATATTGTGGTATCCTCCTCTGAATAATTCGTTTGAATTAACTTGGCACATGCTCACGCATGCATATGACTGAACAAGAGTCAATTAAGCCTCAATGATTTACATTGCCTCAGAGTTCTTGTATCACTTTTATGCCTCAGTTAATCTATTTTGCCGCAAGCATGATTATGCCAGTTACTGCTCTCTTGATTGTCGCTTCCTAGTCTATTGCCAGCCTTCACTTGTACTGAGCGGGAACGCTGCTCGTGCCTCCAAACACATGAAAACCAAGTTGTTCCAAAGTGTCCACCATAAATACCTATGCATGGCATTTCAAACCATTCCAAGTAAATTCTCATGCGCTACCTTTAAACCTTCAAAATGCTTCTCAATTTGTGTTAATGTTTCATAGCTCATGAGGAAGTATGTGGTGTTTATCTTTCAACCTTGTCATTTACTCTTGACGGACTTTCATATGGACTAGTGGCACATCCGCTTATCCAATAATTTTGCAAAAGGAGCCGGCAACGGGGTTCCCAGCCCCAAATTAATTAACCTTCATAAATTTATAAATAGACACTCCTCCATGGTATGTGATTGTTGGTTGGCACCCGAGGATTCGGTTAGCCATGGCTTGAGAAAGCAAAGGTGGGGAGGAGTGTCATCTAAATAAAACTAAAATAAAAAGGCACTCCTTCATGGTATGAGATTGTTGGCAGGCACCCGAAGATTCGGTTAGCCATGGTTTGTGAAAGCAAGGTTGGAAGGAGTGCCACCCAAAAATAAAATTTCATGGGAGCCGCTCTTGAAAGTCCGGTTGACGAGGTAGTTAGTGTACCCATTACCATTCGTTGACAACAACAAACACCTCTCAAAATAATCTTACTCCTGTTTTACAAATGAAAAGCTCTAGCGCATGTTAATCCCTGCTTCCCTCTGTGAAGGGTCAATCTTTTACTTTTACATTGAGTCTCCATCCTTTCTTTGAGCATTTTCTTGAGAGCACAACTGTCATTCTTAGTATAATATGCTTGTCCCAAAATATGATTAATTGTGGTATAACTTTGATGCTTTTATCTTTGACAATCACTATTTCTAGTCTTTCTATGAACTTCAGAGGTGCCCGAGCATTTATGTTTTGCTGATCAAATATGGGCAAGCGAGATACCACTCTATCATACTCTTTTATGAACATTGCAATCCTGCTTATATACATGATTCATGATGCTTATTATTAATTGTTGGTACTTTTCCATGATTGACATAGCTATTGGATGATCTTATTTGCATGTATCTTATTATGAACTGCCTAAGTGTTAGCCATAGCATGAGAATATTTACATCATATGAGCAAATGTGTTCGTGAAAGTTCTTTTATCGCTCGATTGTTAACCGAATTGCTTGAGGACAAGCAATAAGCTAAGCTTGGGGGAGTTGATACGTCCAAAACGTATCTACTTTCCCGAACACTTTTGCTATTGTTTTGCCTCTAATTTGTGTATTTTGGATGCAACTAACACGGACTAACGCTGTTTTCAGCAGAATCGTTCGGTGTCTCGTTTTTGTGCAGAAACCCAACTTTCAGGAAAATCCTCGGAATTTATGCAAAAGGTCCTATTTTCCCAGAATACTGACGGAGCCAGAAGGGCAAGCCAGGTGGGGGCCCGAGGGCCCCACACACTAGGCCGGCATGGCCCAGGAGGGGCCCTCGCGGCCCTAGTGTGTGGCGGCCTCGGCTGGTCCCCGACGCCCTCTTTCGGACTACTTATTGCCTTCGACCTAAAAACGCACGGGGAGAAGTCGAAGTCGCCAGAAACCATCCAGAACGCCGCCACATCGCGAAACTCCGTCTCGGGAGCCAGAAGTCTCCGTTCTGGCACTCCGCCGGGACGGGGAATTGGAGGAGATCATCGCCATCATCACCACCGACGCCTCTCCATCGACCAGCCATGTTTCCCTCATCCATGTGTGAGTAATTCCCCCGCTGTAGGCTGAAGGGGATGGTAGGGATTGGATGAGATTGGTCATGTAATAGTATAAGATTGTTAGGGCATAGTGCCTAGTGTCCGTAATTGGTACTTTGATGATATTGTTGCAACTTGTTATGCTTAATGCTTGTCACTAGGGCCCGAGTGCCATGATCTCAGATCCGAACATGTTATTACTTCATCATGATATTCATTGTTTATGGTCTTACCCGCAAGTTGTATACACATGTCGTCGTCCGGAACCAATGGCTCCGAAGTGACGAAATCGGGACAACCGGAGGGGATGGTAGTGATGTGAGGATCACATGTGTTCATGGAGTGTTAATGCTTTGCTCCGGTACTCTATTAAAAGGAGTACCTTAATATCCAGTAGATTCCCTTGAGGCCCGGCTGCCACCGGTTGGTAGGACAAAAGATGTTGTGCAAGTTTCTCATTGCGAGCACGCACGACTATAATTGAAACACATGCCTATTGATTGCTTTGTACTTAGACACTGTTTTATTATTATCTGCAAATGCCCTGCTTGATTGTTACATGAGTTTCTCTCATCCATGCAACGCCCGTTATCCGTCCCCGTGCCTACAGTATTTTAATCCTGCCGTTTACTATAATCACTACTGCTGTTTTTGTTACTCTGCTGCTGTTATTTCACTACTGCTACTGCTATAAAACTATTACTACTGATAAACTCTTGCGAGCAAGTCTGTTTCCAGGTGCAGCTGAATTGACAACTCCGTTGTTAAGGCTTTCAAGTATTCTTTGTCTCCCCTTGTGTCGAATCAATAAATTGAGTTTTACTACCCACGAAGACTACTGCGATCCCCTATACTTGTGGGTTATCATCTGTCTACAATCATATCATAAATGTGCATGCAGTAAAATGTTGGACGCTTGGGCCCAATTTCAGGACTATTAAACTGCCTATAATAGCCAAGGAAACTGCTGAAAGAAGTAATTGCATTTGGGGGCAAGCTAGGGGCCGACAATACTATGAATAGCCGGCACATCTCTGTACCGGCAGTCTGGTCTGTATGCCAGAAAAGAAATCAGATTGCCGGCAAAGATGCAGCTAGGGATGCAAAATTACTGCCGGGAAAGGAAAAAAAGCCAGCAAAACTCTTTGGCGGCAGGATTTTAGCTGGCAGGCTAAACAGCCAGGAAAAACTCTTTGCCGGCGGTTAGATTGCCCTGCTATGTGACCTTTCCTGGCAGATAATGTGCCCCAACATTTGGTTCATGATGTAGTGTTATTCTCCCAGAACCTTATCTTCAATCTATGAAAAATAAACTCCTTAGTTACCATAATACCAGCCAAAAATATGAATCTTCAGATTTACATATAACCTAAGGTGGTAATTCTCTGCTAAATTTATGTGATAAAGTAGGGATGATTCTCTAAAGTTCAAGTTCGGATGCACCTTTACCCCGCACAAAAAAAAATTCAGATGCACCTTCCGGCGTTCCTGGCATATCCGTCCCACAGATTGAACCTTTCCGCTGCTGGTATGCACCTGCGGAAGTGCCCGCGCCTACGCTGTAGTGTGACGGTGGTAATTATATTTAAGACCATCACATATGATATGATTGATTATGATGGTTTTGATGCAGTTCGGATCACGATTTTGTTGGAAAAATATATCGGACGGCACGAATTACAGTCTAACACGGCAACGGCAACAAAGAGCAGGCGCAATTCAGAAATTCTACCGATGGGTCATAGATAAATAGTTGCATAACAACAGGAAGAGATTACATGCAGTGACATGGATCATAGCGGTAGGAATCAAAAATTGTTCTAGGCTTGGTATCTAGGTGTTGTATCCCTCAATGTGCTCGGGGATTTTTTTCGCAGCCATTGCTCCCGAATATGTTCACCTTCATTGATGAACTCACCGTGTAAATGAAAAACATGGTAATTCTTCCATGAGTAATCTGTTACCAAGCAACTTTTCAGTGGGAATAGACTCAATAATAAAGGCCAAAGAACGTCCGTTCGTACCAAACATTAAGAAAATTTGTGAAGCAACCGAACGTGCAAGATCTAATAGGAATTACTTGACGTAAATTCCCCAAAGACAATCATCCTGCAAAGATATGTCATCTCCCAAATACTGCCGATATCAGTCGAGCGGATTTCTACTATTTGTGACATATACAAAAAAAAAAACAGGTATACACAAATGCCAAGATAAAAAAAAGCACCGGAAAACATGCCTGCCAAGCTTCCTTGAACGTGTTGTATGGCCCACGGTTGCGTGTTGTGACAGTTGAGTGAAAATGCTGCATTTTAGGAGTCATTGACCGACGGCAATTTGAATTTGTATCCACCAACCTGCAATACACAAATCTTAGTGTAGGTAACAATCGCTCCGGCTTATAAAAATTTGTTCAATATTCGTGCATTCAGTACTACCATACCTCGTGTGACCGGAAACCATCAGTAGCATTAATAAAATTTAGCTCCTCACTAATTTATAAACTTCCTTATTACTTTTTAGTTATGGGCAGATAAGCCTTGATGTTGAGAGAAGCAGTTGGAGACCGAGCTTGGATCAGCACAGTAAGTATTACTGATTGAGAATGTAATAAGAGGAATCTAAGTAGATTGCATGGAATCTAGTTTGGCATTGTTTGAAGTAATCACAACTTTAGGAAGCGTCTTGGGAAATCGCCATCTGCAAATGAAACCTAGCAGCGGGAAATCACCATCTGCAAACGAAACCTACCAGATTAAGAGAAAATTTGATATGCACTGTTCCATTTTTTGTATTGTTGGTATAAATTGTCAATTTATTCAAAACCGTTCTCCTAACTGTATCTGGAACTTCTTATAATACCCATTGGTTCTGCATTTAGACAGCAACTTGTCTGTAAGATATAAGAGTAGACATGCTACAGAAACTAAATGCAAGGAAACGAAAAACATTGCATAACAATTCAGGAACAGCCCAATGACGTGACATGAGCGGCAGCAAGTCGTAGCCATTGGAATAAAGCATCGTGGCCCATATATTGTGCAAATGAATTGACAACTGTAGGTGGCGGCCCTGAACTTCGCCACAATAGGGGGGGAAAACCAGCAAGTGTAAGACTGCCTATTGAGGCGTAGCTAATCGAAAACAGATTCCCCTAAAAAAAAACTAATCGAAAACAGATAGTTATAATTAAGCAGTAGCAAAACAGAGAATAGTAATCGACTGAGAATACATGGCAATAGTACGTGCATAGATAGTAATATGAACGGAACAAATGATAACGGTAGAAGAGCTAGGTCAATATATTACATGGCATATGATAACACATGAGTGTGCAAGGACGTATTATACAGTGAAGGTGATGACAGCCAAAGTAGTAGATCTTTAACAAAACAGACATAACACCTATGAGCACAGATAACTCGTAGGACTTGAGGACATGGTCTAAACAGTCTACTGGTCCTTGATATAAAAAAAAAAGGCATACACAGGATAAACCTATGGGCCTTGAACAACAGAACCATGCCCCAAAACAAAGCCTACTTGCTACATATACCAGCCAGAGAATAGCTTGTAGATAGTAGAAACGGTAGTAGATGCAGTACTTCTGACGACTGAATTATCCAATCCTTCACTCTCTATGCGAGTTGTATGATACGTGCGCGAGAACGTGTGAAGCAACCTAGTCATCATCTCAGAAATGCAATCCCTTCTTCGACTTGAGGTTCTTACCAGCACCATCGTTCTTGCAGTTTGTTCTTCCAGCAGTATCAGAGGCAGTCTATAGGCAGAAGGCATTGTTTGTCAGAAAATCAAAAACAGAGGTGCTCTGCTAAGACAACACAATTTTAACTCATCGACTATAGAAGCTGATGATGGTGTACTCTGTGGCATAAGATCCATGGACGGTGCCGGAGTTGAAGTTTCACCAGGGCCTTGAACCTGCTTTGGAGTTTGAGGAATAGGGAGACCCTTAAAATGCCTTGTTGCAGAGTAACATTGGCACAGATAATCGGCTCGGCAATCTGTAACTGGAGGTGGCTGTGCAATGCATCTAATGATTCACACCTTGGGAGTGACAATGACACTGAATTCTCTTCCCGTGATGGCAAGCAAATCATGGGGCACTGCATCAGCTTGACCTCTGACACTTGACACAAGCATCAATGCCTCTTTTCCAAAGACAACTTCTCCTCAGGGCCCAAACAAATATAAGTCTGCAAATTTCGCGGTATGAGGATTGGCTAAGTCAGCATCAACTACTTAGACAATGAATCCGTACTTGATAGAGTAATAGCACAAGGGAAAAAAAAGTTGGGCAAGAACTTGTCACAAACAGGACAGAAAAATGTATAATAAATACAGCGGAAATCAGAAGACATGGTGAACAGGTGCGTGTACCTTGGCAGAGGTACAACAGTAGGGCACCGAGGACATTTGTATACTCCATCCGCTAACCTACTTTCTTCCAGCATTCTATGCAGCTTATATAATACCACCCCTTTTTTTGTGAGAACTTCAGTGATTCTAACAGATATCTTGTAGCGTTTGCCCTAAACACATGTACCAATGGATTTAGCAAAGAGAATGCATAACTAATATTTCAGCAAAAGCACTGGAGTTCATTGCGTAAACCCTAAACCTTGTATACTGTAGCCTTTTTAAAGATAATGGGCATATTAAATTCGGATTTAATATTACATCTGATCAGCTATTTGATGGAATATATGCACAAAACTGAAGAAGCTCAGAGTGGAATATATTTTGCGGCATGCAAATAGAAATTCCGGAAAATTGGAGAGCATGCTGCACTCTCATGATTTAGAAATAGGGAATTTGAATGTATATACTGCACAAAGGACAAACATCTTATATGTAAGAGCATAGCAAAGTGACAGGATGGCATATGTGAGTTAACACCACTGAAGTGGTGAACTTTACTTTCAGTACACTATACGTTAAGCTCATCATCGTTTCTTAATGTCTAGCGTGCAAGGAAATCTGAGAAGCAGGCATCATATTGATGTAGAATATGGAAATGATGAGAAAAGGAATGTACTGTGCAAATAGATGTCTTCACTTTGAAGATGTACAACAGGGCCTTTCCTCTTCGTTCTTAAATTCAGAGGAAAACCCACTATCCAAAGATATGTGCAGATCTATAGGGATTTGAAGTTAGTAGTCACCAAAGTGTGTACCTGACTTGAATCTTTTGCAGTATAATCTGTCATCCGGACATACTGCCTAGAAAATATAAAGAAATAATTTAGTAACCTTTGTGTTATGGAAGAAATAAATAAAAAGTTCAATGATGTATCAAATGAACACAAGGGGTGAGAAAATAGCTTGCAGAACCATGTATGAATCACAGTAGTAAAACTCTCCGTAACCAGATTCCGCATAAATAATTCAGGTACCAATCAATAAAAATTAAACAACGTAATATTGATAGTACAGCTGGAATATAATGACTAAGAAGATTTAGATACAGCATTTGCAATATTTCAAAATATACAGAAACTTCATACTTTCAAGGCCAACTAAAGTAGTCCATTCTTTTAGCTGGCCATCAGACCAACCAGAACTATTGTAGATGTAGCAAAACAAACTGATACTCCCCAAAGGAAAATCTATAAGATATTTCTTATAAGAGATCCTAATAATTAAGGAGTTTCTAAGAAGAAGAAACTCTAGCTTCACAACATATGAATCAGCGGTGCAAGTGCATGATAGCAGGGAAGTTCAGACAACAGATAAATTAATGGTGGAAAAACCCTCGGTGCAAGGACCACTGTGGCGTCATGTTGCACCCTGCTGGTAGCCATGGGTGCAATAATAATAGATATTTCTATCGTACATATTATGACTATGGCACGGTTTTGGCAGAAAATCATGGGATACACGATGGTAAATATTATTTTATCAATTTGAAGAGAAAAGTTGATTTGCTATCACATAATCCTCAGGATCACGTTCTTGACAAATATCATCAAACCTGTATACACCAAGGTAGATTGAAGAAGCAATTCAAAATGCAGATCACAATTCCATATAATTTTCTAACCCAAGGTAGATTGAAGGAGGAATTCAAAATCCACAGTTCAGTTCCATATAATCGGATAACCCGTGAGCACCTCGATAAATTTTCAATGTTATAAATGAACAAAAAACTGGTAGGTGATGATGTTCATGCTCCTGCTAATATGAGGAAAATGATGTCCTTGTGGTTAGTTAAATAGAATATATTGACAAAAACGCACAATAGGATTTTGCTTGTTTTAATGTAGTGTCATGGTTCAGTAATAGAGATGTTAGATGGGTATGTTAACAAAAAGCACAATAGGCTTTTGCTTGTGTTGATGTAGTGTCATGGTTCAATAATAGAGATGTTAGATGGGACTGCAACACGAAATTGGTTTGTTTTGCTTGCCAGTTGCGCGCTTAGACACATCGAATAATATGTATTCAAGCACTTGAATAAACAAATATCTTACTAAACATAAGATGAATAAATCATCCAGTTACCACAAGGTAAAATAAATTAACATCCAAAAGATGAGCCAAATGAACGATTAGTAAATAAAAAGTTGATGTTGTACAGACTTAGGTGTTTAAGCATGACACTTCACAGTGAGTACCTTTTGTTTGAATCACATCGGAAATACATGAGACAATCCTGAAGCCAACATCAACTTTGCCACTCTCTAATAAGTGGTATCCAATATATGTTCTTAAACATGATATAAATGTCAGGGAACTGAATTTGGACTGCACTTCCAAGATTTTGGCGTTACTAAGAATACTCATTAAATAAGAAACGTTAAAAGCATATGTTAATACTGGGAGAAATACAATCATCTAACTATATTTGTGTCTCCATCCATATACAAAATTTATCTTAAGATCAGCAGTAGTATTATAATTATGATAAATCAAGCTATCAACAAATATCATTTCAAGCTGTAATGGAAACCTGTATATATTTGGTAACAATACTTATCAATGGAAGGTAAGCAAGAGCTGAACTAAGTTGTTGGAGCAAGTAACTATAGAAGTGTGTGGAAGCCAACCTTCGGTATACTGAAATAGCTAAACGAAAATACATGGGATATATATATGATCAACAAATGGCTCACTTCAAATACATATTTTAAGCATTCATGTAAGAAATAGCGTCTGAGTCTAACTTGCATATTAGTACATCACACAAAGAGTCGAACAGAACAAATAGATGGTTGCAGGCATATATTAGAACATGTCAATGCAATTTGTTTATATAAGAACTGTAACAGAAACTTACTGTGTTCGAGTCTTTTTTCCGTCAGAATCCCATGACCAGCTCCCCTTCTAGATCTATTGGACAGAAACTTACTGAACAATATAAAACATGACCCAATTTATAACAGTGAGGAAATTAGGTCATCAGTCTCAGAAAATTCAGAAACTTTAAACAACAGAGTAAATCACGATTGGAAAAAGGTTCAGGCTTTCCCTTTGCAAGATTGAACATGTAACAGAACAACTGGAAACACAAAAAATCGCTACTACCGAACCTGCAATCTATCGTGCTCCATGAGTAAATCTTCCATAGAACCATCGGCTCTCCATGGACCAACAAAACTGCTAGAAGACCAAACCAGCTAGACGCGGCCTAGGCTCGGCGCGGTTCATTGCAGTACGCACATACCTGCAGTAGTAGCACCCGTCTGAAGAACGGCCGTATGAGAAGATGAAATACACTCTCACGCGTGCAGGTGACAGGGAGTGCGATGGAGACGATGTGATGGTGTACTACAAAGTGAGCGGCAGGATGTCTGCCGTGGACTCCATCCTCGTGGAGGCGGCCGATTTGGTTGTTCCGGAGCAGCCGCCGGGATGAAGACCGTGCCCCTCAGCGACATAGCGGCGCCATGTCCAGCCAAGAATCCCGCAGATGAGGCAACTCCCCACCCGCAACAGCTCCTCCCCACGTGCAGCACGGCGAACCAGTCCGGCGGGGTCGTCGGCCGCCATCCAGGTGAGGAGCTACAGTGGAAAAGGCAACGCTGGGGGCAGCTAGAGCGCCTTGATGACGGCCAGCACTCCCAGGGGGACCCGATCGAGGCCATGGCCGACGCCCGCGAAGGAGACCGTGGCAGTGGGTCAGCACATCCCACCGCTTCTCCCACTGTATCCCCGTGGCATGGCCCGATGAATAACCGCCCAGGGAGCACCACGAGAGGACCGCCGCCACTGGGATCCCCTCCGTCCATGCGCCTCTTCCCCGCTCCCGCCGTTGGATTTCTCTGGTACCACCATCCTCTGCGCTCCGCCCTGCCGACGACGTCGTAGTTGTCGGTGGCGGCTGTTCGGGGCAACCGATCTACGGTGGCTGCGGAGGACTGCGGAAGCGGCTCGGTGATGACCACGGCTTCGGAGGACCTACACGCAAGGCCAGCGGCCAGAGAGGAGATCGGCCAAGGAAGGGCTGGTGCGGTGAAGAATCTGGCAAGATGGGTGGAGTTGGAGCACGGTAAGATGAGGATGATTAATGTGGAGTTCTCCGTAGATGAGGTAGATGAAGCTGAAGGGAGGGCATCCGACGTGTAAAGAATTGAGAAGGGAAAGAGGCAAGGTCAAAGCGGTTCTGATCAGGTGGCCCACTATAAACAGCAAAAGCCACACAATAAATAGACCAATCTAAGATAACGGGCCAAATCACACACGCGTCAGCACCATACGGACTGGTTGGTTCCCTAAAATTTTCTGACGACACCCAAATTGCACACGGAAAGAAACACTGCAGGAATTAACCATCAAGAAACCTACGTGTCAGCTCACAATTAATCCAAAAAGTAACTCAAAATTATGAGAAAAATCGAGTTGGTTCAGGTTTAGTATAGTAGTTATAACTACTATCGTGCTTGTCCACCAACATGTTCTCGCAATTCACAGGTGTACTGCAACATGTAATTCCTGATTTGTCACTTTGGTCAGTGACCAACTTGGTTCCTACGCGCGTACTAGAGACAAACAAGGAAGTGAGCATCAGCGTGCTGCTTTAATTATTGCTACTAGTAGTACTTAAATATATCATCTGCACATGTAACGCAAAGTTCGGCTCGTCATTTGTCTGATGCTCCATCTTGCGAAACAAAGCTGCAGAGAAATGGAGCCACTAGCCTTTTAGTAGCATAGTGATGCAGTACTAGTAGTGCCGTTTTCTCACATTATTTTTTAGAAAAAAAGTTTTTTCTTCCCTCGGCATCAATCGAGTCAAGTTTGAAATGCATCATAGTTTCTCACGACCAGCGACCCCTACCGTATGTAACCGTCGCGATCAGGAGGCGATCGCGGTTCCAGCCGCCTCCCGTCAACGCTACGAATCTATCCCTCGTCGATGGGAGAGTTCCGTCTTTCTGGTTTTAGGGTGAAGGTTTGGTGGGACGACGCTCAGTGGTGGCGGCGACGTCTTCTTCAATAAAGTCTTTTCGGCTTTAGCCCCTTCTCGACGATGTTGAGAAGATTGTGCAAGTGGTGTGCTTCTCGAGGACCTCTTCTGTCTAGAGGGGGGTCTTCGGATTGTAGTGCAGCTTCATCGACGGTTATTCCTTTCTCTGGGATGGATTACATGTTCGGCGACTTCCGGTCCGCATCCAACAGCATCAGATAGACTCAGGAAGGAGCAGCGGCGACGCGACGTCGACCCGGTCTAGAGGTTGAAGACAAAGGACATTTCAAGATTTTGTTGTAATTTTCTTTTTTATTGAGTTTCGATGTTTCTCATTCGCAAAAAATACCGAGTCAGGTTTGAAATATTGGATAGTTTACTCTATGCTTGTACTAATTCGTTTTTGAAAATCTTCCGCGCAACTTCAGTTCGATAGCTGAACCAGCAAATAGAGTTCAGATAGGAAGAGGAAATGCCCCCAAATCCGGCACGCATCTCCACCCCACCACCGGATCGCGCCGTCTCCCTACCCCGCTGCCGCTCCCATCCCGGCACCTCCGCCGATCTCGTCACGCCATCGCGACCATCGCCTCGCCGCGAATTCTTTATTCGCTGCAGGACCCCGTCCAAACCCACGCGATAAGAACCGAGCCAGCCTTGCTTTGCCGCTGTTTCTTGCTTCCTTATATAATACCACTACAAGGTCAGCTCCGATGGTGCCGCTCCGCTTCTACCGCCACCTGATCCCGCGCCTCTCCGCTGCAGCCAGGTCGCCCTTCTCGCCCGCCGCCGCCTCCTGCGCTCCCCGCCCGATCTCGCAGCGCCCGTCGTACCCGCTGCCGGCCCTCGCAATGGCGGCGTACGGCACCGGTGCTTCCGCGGACAGGAGGCTGCTCTTCAGGCAGCTGTTCGAGAAGGAGAGCTCCACCTACACCTACCTCCTCGCCGACATCGCCGATCCCGAGAAGCCCGCCGTGGTGAGCTCAACTTACTGACCTGGGTTCGTTGGGTGCCGTATGTAGGGGTAATTTTGGTTGGGTAGGTTCGTTTGATTTGGATTGGATGCCAATGGGGTCTGTCTGGGGGATACAATAGCAGAAATGCACAACTGTTAATGTACATACCTAGGTTTGTGAAATTGCTCCGAATAGGCTCAAGGCAATCATACAGCAAAGTAAATTTCAGGCTCTCTTCACTTTATGCATGTCTTCAGTTAACACAAGGCTTGCTTTTCTGTGTTGTCTTTTGTTGTGGTTTGGGTTGTGCGCTTGACGCGTGTGTGTTGTAACTCTTGGTGTAACTCCTAGCCGGTTGATGGCTTCGTTAATTCAAACCCGGGCTCATTTCGAGCCTTCCGTCTAAAAAAGTTAACACAAGGGAAAACTTCAGACTTGTGACGTATTAGAAGGATAAGCCTTTGGCTAGATCAGAAGCATTTCTTTCTTGTTTGAAGATGATCAGGAGCAACTATTGCCTTCATCACTGTTATGAATTAAATTTTGAGTTGCAATTTTTTGCACGATTTTCTTCTTCTTCCTAACCTTTTCATCCTGTTGCCAGTTGATTGACCCTGTTGACAGAACAGTGGATAGGGATCTCAACCTTATCAAGGAATTAGGCCTGAAACTCATCTACGCTATGAATACTCATGTGCATGCTGATCACATCACTGGAACAGGATTAATAAAAGTAAGTACTTCTGGATTTCTCCATAGGCTTTGTTAAAGTTTGATTCTCCTAGTTTCAACGTTTTCTTCTATATGGTAATTCATGATCATCCATCTGATGGGATGTTCTTGCAGACCAAGCTACCAGGAGCGAAATCTGTTATCTCAAAAGCTAGTAAAGCAAAAGCTGACCGTTCTGTTGAGCATGGGGAAAAAATACACTTCGGCAACCTTTTCCTTGAGGTATAGTAGTAGGATATTTGGATTTCGTTGCCTCTTTCATTTAGTTGTTAATATATGTATAGTATAAGTTACTAGTTTCTGTATGTTGTAATATTATGATCAGATCCTGCAAGAATAAACAGCTAATCTGGATTACAGAAAACACTATATCTGGGTCTTGTTCAGCACTTCTTTTGCTTGCCTTTGATAAATCATTGAAATTGGAACTCTGGAACAAGAAATTTGGAAAGTGAACCTCCTGAGTTTCTTCAAATGCGCAAAATTACAGCAGCTGCCTTTTTCTGTAGAAGCATTATTTATACTACCTTTTAGTAATGAGCGCTTTATTACTTAAAAAAATCAATTACCCGCTCGATAACAGCACTACCGTTAACTACAAAAAGTCGAAAGCCCTTGTTACATATGGTCAGCTGAACGGATTGCTTGTACTGGCCAGAGGCATAATTAATGTGATCTGTCAAATACATTTTTATAAAACATTTTTCCCAAGCACACATCTAAAACGACCACAAAATAGCAGAAATCTTGCAACCAAACTACCAGAAGCTAAGAAAACTAAGGAGCCTAACTAAGCAAGCAAGATCAAGGCTGAGACAATGCAGCTAGATCTCAGAAGGTTTATATCTTATAATTTCCTGTGTTTTACCTGTGCTGGTGTACTAATGTTAGCAAGACAAACTACAGTTCTGCATGCGGTTGAAATTAGAAGAGTGCAATGTTATAGGTTAGAATTATATAAAAACGATCTGCAGTTTGGTTGTGGAAAGTAAGAAAATGTAAAGTTGTATGGTCTAATACTCTGATATATGGTATGCATTATATTACGTATGTTCCTTTGCAAGTGCTTTGTCATTGCACTCATTCATGGAGGTTAAAATTTCTTTGTTTATACTGAAAGTTATTTTTAGAAATGTAGTGTAATGCTGACATAGCCACAGCTGTTAAAGTATAAATAAAAATGATCACCCAATTGCTGGAAAGTGCAGCACTAGATTATTTATGTTGTAATTTATCTTTCAGGAAGGCAATGTTCTCATAAAGCTTCTAGTATTGGCAGATATGGACATATGGTGAAATTTCTGACAGCAGAAATGGTGAAATTCTTTCCAGGTGCGAGCTACTCCTGGTCATACTGCTGGGTGTGTGACTTATGTAACAGGTGATACTCATGATCAACCTTCACCAAGGATGGCTTTCACTGGTGATGCCTTAATCATACGTGGATGCGGAAGGACAGACTTTCAGGTAATGTTATAACCATGCTCACTTCTTTATGATCTAGAAAATAGGAAAAACATATTTTAAGGAAATACCAGAACAAACAGGAAAAGCAAATATCTTAGGGAGATACTTCATAAGGGGAAGTGTTCTGGTGTTTCAAAGCTAAAGACCAGTTTTAAGGCACTAACATTTATTCTGCCTGCTGTACTTCATAGTATCAGTAGTCTGTGAGTCAACATTAGTTCTGCTTGTATGCAGATGTTCAAAATTCATGGTTAGGAATTCTGTTTGACCATAGATACTGTATTGGTAGCTCTAACTTCTATGCCATTCCAGGGAGGAAGCTCTGATGAGTTGTATCAGTCAGTGCATTCACAGGCAAGTACATGAAACGATGTATATCATACAAAATTGTGACGAAATGCATGAACTTTAACTAACTGAAAACTCTCCATTCCTCATCAGATTTTCACGCTGCCAAAGGATACCCTGCTTTATCCAGCCCATGACTACAAAGGTTTCACAGTAAGTGGCATACTCTACTCAGCAAGTCAGCATCTTAAATTTTGCCAGCCAAGTTGTGAGTCATTTGACTTGTATTATTTGCAGGTAACAACTGTGGAAGAGGAGGCTGCCTATAATGCCCGGTTAACAAAAGATAAGGTACTTACTAATTAAGCTAAAACTATTCATTTGGGTCGAAAAAACCTTTTCTTGTTTTTTGCTAACAATGTTTTACCTGTTCTTTTTTCAGGAAACGTTCAAGACAATAATGGAAAGTAAGTACTCCCTCTGTTCCAAATTAATTGACTCAGCTTCCTTGGATCATACCAATCTATCTCCTTGTACTACTTTCTATGTGAAACTGAAGATAAATTGACCCTTGTTACTCTCTCTCCTTGGGCAGACCTGAACTTGTCTTACCCAAAGATGATCGATGTGGCTGTACCCGCAAATCTGGTTTGTGGTATCCAGGATCCACCATCGAAGGCCTAAGCTGGTCCTGCTGAAGCTTTGAAAATGGTGCTGGTGTTCCTGATTGCTGTGAACTCACGAGCGGCCGGAGATGTTGGCAGCTGTGGTGTAGATTAAATAATTTGTTTGCTGCAACATTGGGAGGAAATAATGAGCCATTGGCTGATGTGGCCCCTGGTTCTATCTGTAATTTTTTTCTTGGGATTGGGCCCTTGGGGACGGTACCATTTTATTATCAGATCAACCAAAAGCTTCTTCTGCGTGCAGTACAATGCTCTCGCTGCAACGGAGACTCCAAAAGGAGGTCAGAGTTTAAAATATTCACATAGTTCATTTTTATGTTTCAAAAAATCTGAAAAAAATATCCAAGTAAATATAGACGTTTAGTATGTATGTATAAATTGTGAAAGAACTACGTTTTCATATGTGACCTAAACAAAAAGATGAATGTGTAGACAAAAAAGTTATGCCTATTTAGAGCCACATTTTTATGATTTTTTGTTACATCCAAAACGTTTGCAGGCCAAAATCTAAGGTATACCGTGTTTGCAAGCCATTTCTGGCACCATTCTTATGCAAATATGAATGTTGTAACATCATACTCCAAAAACAACAGATCACTTCGAAAGAATGATACTTCCACATTAATATAAGATGTTTTAGCAAATTGATTTGGTTTTGCTAAAACATCTTGAAATTGTGAGTGGAGAAAGTACCTCTTCATTAGAAATTGCAACAGATAATTTTCATGCGTATATTACTAGTTGTTCTATTGAATTTTATGAGGCTATTGAAACAGAAAACATATGCGTGAAAACTCAGTACTATCGTTTTTAATAGTACGACAAACCTGAGAAGAAACAAACTTGTCAAATGTCAATGATCTCAACACGCAAGCCTGGTTTGCTTGGTGGCTAAGGCGAGCAACACGGTTCTTTTGTGGCCTCAAAATCTACCCATTTCTTGTGTGGCATTTGGAACTCGTTAAACACAATGAAAACATCAGCGCCTTGCTAATCGTGGCTACCGTTGCTGGCAATCGCCACGCTTCGTTCGAGAAACGGCTGTCTGAAGTCTGAACCGTGGCTATTCTCACCTCTTCCTGCCTGATTAGCGTGTTGCGTTCTACAGGCTGGACTGCCACGCTGTCCGAACGCCATCATTAACAAAGCCAGCTAAACGCATCAAGACCGTGACAGAGCTGACTAATCCTCGGAAGCCTGCTGCAGTCGTCTCCGTCTCGATTCCCCACCGCCCGCGCAAACCCTCCCCGCCACCAGCAGCGCCATGGGCGGCGAGATGCCCGGCGCCGACGGCAAGGACCGCTCCGCCTCCGCCTCCGCCTCCGGATTCGCGCCCTCGGCGCCGCCGTACCCGCAGCAGCAGCACCAGTACGGCACCTTCGGGCCGCCGTCCGCCTCCGGCCAGTTCCAGCAGCCGGCGGTCGGGGTCCCACAGCCGGCCCCACCGCATGGCTTCCAGAACTACCAGCCGCCGCCGCAGGCCTCGTACGCGGTCTACCCTCCTCAGCAGGCCTACTCGGCCGCCGCGCCCTACTACGGCCAGGGCTACCAGGCCGTGCAAGGTACGGGAAACCCTTGTTGATCATGTGCTTCTCTTGGCTGATTCCTGTGTTATGAATCATGTGTGGGAGCTGGGGTGCCTTTTCTGTTGTTGGGGAATTGGTCATGCGCTGTTGATTCAGTGCAAGTTGCAAAGCCTGTGGAGAAATCAGCAGTTGATGAAGACCTGTTGTCCCTATTCCTTATGATCTGGCACAGATTTTGTTCAGTTCAAAATTATTTAGCTACAATGAAACTTGAAAATGGAAATACTAGATTTATCTCACATAGATCATTCTTTTTATTTTGTTTTTTGAGGAATCTGGCAGGAGCACTGCCTTTTCTGTTAGGAGTGAAATAGTTACATCGATAATTTGTTTTGTAAGGGGAACAGACGCTACAGAAACCCCAAAGTCCACGTGCGGACTACTGCCAGTGCACTTCCGCACTAGCCGCCTGCTGATTCATGTCCCCTGAAGCTAGATATGCCACCTCTCGGTAGTTTAATGTGGAAGCATTGCAATTTTCCAATGTCACCCAAGATTTCGGGGATTGCCCTATAAAACAAATATTGTGTTAATCTAGGGTTCTAGGGTTACCAAGCATATAAATTCCCCTAGTGGCTTCATGCGTATTAGGTTTATGTGCCATTTTGTTTCAGTTTATGACTCTTAACATAAATGGAGCGTACTCTACTATGTAACGTCACTCTCTCGAGAGGCTGCCTGTTTGCTAGTATATGAGAACATTTGCGCTCGAGATTTGTGATAAATAATTTTTTCAGGGATACAGCCTTTTCCGTTGCATATTTGACCATCACTATTTTTCCGATTGTAGTTAATTACATTAGCCATGTCGTTGCAGAAGCTTTGGAGGTTAATAGAGAAACTGAATTATCTAGGCTTGTGTGTTCCATTGTGCTGATACCTTATATGAGTTGTAAAGAAAATGTCGTACAAAAACATATCAAAAGGTCAAGTAAACAAATGGTCGAACAATAAGCGGTTTTTTAATAGTTCACAGTCAAGTTCTTAAGGAACCTTATGTTAAAAAAATAAAATCTTAAGGAACCTCATGATGCTTTTGTCTGGCATTGTTTATGCAAAACAACATAAAACATGATTCATCATACATTTTTATTTGTACATGAAGAATGCCGTGGAAACCCCAAATCGATATATGCAGTTTCCTTTGAGGAAGAAATGATATGAACAATTACCATTGAAGTTGTCATTAACTTGGCTTGCTCATTTTATCATGTTGCTTTTTCTTAGGTTATATACCTGTTGTTGAAGGAAGGCCTGTGAGGATGCGACGTCTTCCATGCTGTGGCCTTGGCATGGGCTGGTTTCTGTAAGTTTCTCTGAACATTTATTATCGTACATTGCATCTGAGAAACTTGGATTGGATCCTGAGGACTGCTGTTTCTATTGTTTGGAAAAGGTTCATTATTGGCTTCTTCTTTGCTGCCATTCCATGGTACGTTGGTGCTTTTGTTCTAATCTGCGTCCGAGTACATGACTACAGGGAGAAGCCAGGATATGTTGCTTGCACTATTGCTGTAAGTCTTTTCTACCAGCATAATTCTATACACTTTCCAAGTTACTGCCAGCTACTATGTGTTTCTAGTTTTCCTTGTGCTGGTGAAATTGTACATCAGCTCTCTTTTTTTCTGGGGCTTCAGATCGTGGGTGCAGTATCAGTTTTATCTAAAATAGTTATTACTGCATGCAAGCCACACAGACAATAGCAGAATCCTGCCGTTCATTATAACAGTACTGCCTATGATGGATGGCATTACCTTTGAGTAGGGAGACGCAAATCAAAGACTGCAGGCAACCACATAGGCGTGCGCCCTCTATCTTTTGTTAAAAGCGATGTGTACTGGTTAAAAAAGTTTTTGACATTGCTTGTTTAGCATCAACTCAATTATCAACCGATATGATGCTGCGATTAGCAGTTATACGGCATTTGTGTGCACATACTTAGCTAGGTCTCTACACTGAAATGACAAAGAAGTTGACCTGCAAAATATACATCACTGCATGTAAAATTTAAGGAATTGTCGATCCTATAAAATGTACTCCCTCCATTCCTAGATATAAGGTGTATAGTTTTTTGAGAAAAAGTCCAGAATATAAGGTCTATTGCGTTGCACAACTTGTCTAGACAATTTTTTAAGGGATTTGATTGTGTTTCCTTATCTTTTGCAAACTCCTCTATTTTCTCACGTCAATTATCCAGGGGTAATCCTGCCCAAACCCGGTGTAATTTTTCCTCAACTTGCGTTCTTTAATATTCATGTCAAAAACTATACACCTTATATCTAGGAACGGAGGGAGTAGTACTCATGGCCTCGCATTACGATTCTATTTTTCTCCCTTTTTTTTGTTATAATTGAATGCAGAGACGTAGACTAACTGTAGTTTGAACTTTTGGTGCCACGAACAGGCTTCACTTGCTGCACTTGCCATGTTGCTTGGTGCCACAAAAGGAGCAGAGGTGTGGTGAACTGTCTTGTAATATCAGTGGTCTGCTTAATTTATATGTTTATTCTTCCCCTACTTTTTTCTTTTTATGAGATGAGAAAACTTCCCCTACTCTGTTGAGTATTGTACATGTATTCGTAGAAAGATTATAGTGGAAGGAGTGATTCACCATCATATGTGTTGTATGACCTATAATTATAATTCTAGAGTGGAACGGCATTGATGATATCGGTATTGTGCTGATTTAATTTACCCAGTAATGGTGATTTTTTCTCAATGGTGACAGGAGAACTGATATGTATGTTCATGAACAGCGGAAATGATACATGAGACGCACACTGTTCTTTTAACTGGTTGGAAACCGTGAGAAACGAGCAAGCCATCTAGGGCACATGAATTTTTGTCTGTTTTCAGATTTGGCCTGCTAGATGCTGCATAAGTAGAGCTTGGCCTTGTTTCTGCATTTTTCGTTTGGTTGCTAACAAAACATTCTGGTGCAGTTTCGCCCCATGGTTTGGTTGCCTGCATTAGTCGATAAATTTGGCCGTATGCTGAAGTTTGGTTGCATGTAAATCTAGGATGTGGTTACCTTGTTTGAACATGGTGATCTTACCACCACCAAACTCAATCATAGCCATTACGAGGCACACACATCAGACATAGCACACATAAGTACTGCACTTAGACTCATAATTGCATATCTTTCTATTTTTAATAGGTGATCCTATTTTTCTGCACATGCAGACTTTCACGTCACCAAGCTTGCTCCCATGCATCCTCATTCGTCCATGTCATCATCAGTTACCACTAATTCTGGAAAGAAAACGCTACCTCTGTAGTTCCTCCACAAACGTTTCAGTTTTCTATCTCCTAATTGTAATTGAAAACTGAAAGCCATAAATCTCCCATTAGCCTCTTTGGTTACCCTGGAATCAAGCCCCTTCACCTCCCCACCACCATACGGATGTCCCGACAGCTCCCCTCCTTTGTCTCCCATCTTCATTGCACTTAATCAGTATTTATCCCCCTCTTCATCCTTCTCTTCTCTCTCGCAACATCATCTAGCTCCACGAGCAGGTTAACACCAGTTAATCTAATAGTTAGGGGTTTATACCAACACCCTGATCGAATGCTAACATGTTCCAAGGGCATACAAGCCTCTAAAACATCATGGTCGAACCCCTATCAAAAGCCACCAGAAAACTCTTAGCATCATCAGTTCAACCTACTTTTTTTTTGCGGGTATCAGTTCAACCTACTTGGATACAACTACTACATATAGACAACATCTAAACAAACAAAGAGACATAAAACATGGGCGGCCGTGGCCTAACCGTGGTCAGGGCTGGTGTACAGGTGTAGAGCCTTGTGGTGGAGGTGTTGGCCATGTAGATCTTCATATTGAGGTAGAAGGCCTGGATCTTGAACTCCAGGGGTGTCGTTATACTCGAGATCGTACCTAGGGACGATCTCCGAACAGTTCCACGTGAACACCATCTGGTCACCTTGATAGGTGGTGACATGCACCCACTTACCGTAGAAGCGGTAGACGGATATACCCACACTGTGGTAGTGGAATCTTGATCCACTCTTGGAAGCCCTGCTGGAACGCCAAGCATGTGCTAGTCGTTGACGTAGAACTAGCATGGAATCAGGGCCCTCCGGATGTGCCCTAACTTCGGTTGGGGTCCATGGGTATGCGGTGGTACCGCTGATGCCTCTACCCTTCCCCGCACTAACGGCTTCAACACCTGCGTCCACCGGTTGCAGGGCGAGGTGATCCTAGTACCCAGGTGGAGCAAACCATCCCCTACCAACCTTATCACATTCGAGATTGACACTACTAGGAAAACAATCTATAGCCGCATGTGTACCGTTGGTGCACCAAATAAGTGGTACGCAGCCGGCGTACCACTTATTTGGTGCGCCGATGATAGCAGAATACCGCTAGCGTGCCAAAAAGAAGTACGACAGGGATAGGAATCAACTGGGTTGCAAATGGTACCAGCACATACCGCCGGCGTACCATTTTATCGGTACGCCAACACTAATAAGGTAACGCTGGCCTGCAAAAAACCATATGCGTTGGGTACTTCTTATAACATCCCAGGATTTGGGGTTACAAAAAGAGAGAAAACATTTGTGTGCATTGCATTCATGCATAGAAAATATGGGAAATTTTCGCGCTTTCAAATAAAACCTGTCAGAGTTGAAAGAACATCTCTTGCATTTTGTTTTGTGTGTTTGATGTCAATATATGTGATACACTAATGTTTGATTAAGTGGTACAGGGATTACATAGTTTCATATTTGCGTGTGTTGGATTTGGTCGGTCTGTCAAAAGATAACAGGAAAAGTTTGGCCAGGCCGGATGATCCGGGCCGGATATTCTTGAAATATCCGGCCCCCGTTTTTGGCTAAGTCTTCGAGGAAAAGCAGCTCAGCAGGGGGCCGGACATTTGGCCGGATAATGTCCCGGTATTGTACCAGGGCCGGATTATCCGGGCCGGATATTTTGGAAATATCCGGCCCCTCGATTTTGGCTAAGGACTCGGAAGAAAAGCAGCTCGGTAGGGGGCCGGACATTTGGCCGGATAATGTCCCGGTATTGTACCAGGGCCGGATTATCCGGGCCGGATATTTTGGAAATATCCGGCCCCTCGATTTTGGCTAAGGACCGGAAGAAAAGCTTCTCCGGCATGGGGCCGGACTTTTGGCCGGATAATGTCACGGTTTTGCCCCGAAGGCCGGATTATCCGGGGGCGGATTATCCGACCCTACTTACACCGGATTATCCGGCCCCCGAAGCAACAACGGCTCAATTTTGGGAGGGGTATAAATACCCCCTTCTTCTACCTTGGTTGCTTGCTCAATCATTACACAAGAAATCTGTCAAGCCACCTCCATTAGAGCCACCTCAAGAAAGTCAAGATTTGCAAGATCTCCTTCCTCCCCCAACCAAAGCTCTTGATCTTTGGGGATTCGAAGGAGAAGACACCGATCTACATCCTCACCGAAGCGTTCTTCATTTTCCCCTCTCTTGTTTGAGGGATCTCATGCTAGTGTTCCTATTTGGTTCCCTAGTTGATTTGTTGTTGATGTATTGTTGTTGATTGTTGTATTGTTACAGATTTGGGAGCCTCCAATTTGGTTGTGGATGTGTGCCCCAAGAACTTTGTAAAGGCCCGGTTTCCGCCTCGAGGAAATCCCTTAGTGGAAGTGGGCTAGGCCTTCGTGGCGTTGCTCACAGGAGATCCGAGTGAAGCCTTCGTGGTCTGTTGGTTTGGCTTGCGTAGCAACCACACTCCTCCAAACGTAGACGTACCTTCTTGCAAAGGAAGGGAACTACGGGAATCATCTCCGTGTCATCGCGTGCTACACTCTCGGTTACCTCTATCCCACTCTATCTACTATTGCGTAGCTATACCTTGCTTAGTTGATATCCTTGTCATATAGGTAAATTCACTTAGTTGCATATCTAGAGAATTTACCTTTCGTGTCAAGCCTAAATTGAAAAAGAACTAAAAATTGGTTAGCACCTATTCACCCCCCTCTAGGTGCGGCATACGATCCTTTCAATTGGTATCGCAGCCTCGGCTCTTATTTCGGGCTTAACCGCCTAAGAGTATGCCGGACGAGGTGCCCTCGGTAGGGGCCGCCTGGACGGTTTCCGTGGAAGACTTCAATTCTTTGAAGTCCTCCATGGAAGCCCAAATGGAAAGCATGAAAAAGATGATTGCCGAGCTATTGGCTCCGGCCCCACCCAAGGCACCTAGTGTAGAGGTAAAAGACACGGGTGCGTTAGATGATGGAGAGGCTTCGGACTTACCCTCATCTACCAAACCCGTGGAAGGTGACAACTTAAACACTATCAAAGCTACAAGTGCATCTCCCAAGGGAACTAGTGAAAGTGAGAGCTACAATCGAGTACCTCCACCTTTCCAATCACTCGATATACCGGTTCCCATGCCTCATTTGAACATTAGGGGTGACCCACCTAAGTTTTCCGTTGATAATTTCGATACTTGGCAATTTGAGTTCCGCTCTCATGTTTGTAGTGCCTCAAATGAACTATGGAGAATCATCATGGAGGGCTTCAAGCCATACAACCCCGACAAGTTGACTAGAAGAGAAGTCGTTGATAGTCAACTCAACAACACCGCCCTTCACATGATTCAAACTAGTGTGGGGACTCCGGAATTGCATCGGGTCCGGGACTTCACCACCGCCAAGGAAGCTTGGGACGGCTTGGCCGCTAGTTGCATTGGAAGTGAGAGCACAAGGAGGAACAAGTATAATGCTCTTAAGAATAAAGCCGAAGGATTCTTGAGGCTACCGGATGAAGATCATGAACTCATGTATGGAAGACTTCTCACCGTTGCCAAAGCCTTCCGGCTTATTGGTGCCACCCACATCAATGACTCTTGGATCAAGGAGAAGTACATTGAATGCATGATGCCATTTGTTCCCATTGATGTCAAGACTCTTGTGGGAAGGGAATGCTATTCCTCTCTTACTTCTCAACAAGTCGTGCACGAGATGCAAGCTCTCAAGGTGCTTGAAGAAACCTCTCATGATTCTCGCAATCGTGCTCTTGGAATGGCAAAAGGTTCCAATCTTGCCTTGGTGGTCAACTCCGGTGAAGAAGTGATTCCTCAAGAATCTTATAGGGCATCTTGGAGTATGTCCTATCCGGAAGATTTGCAATGCCACTACCATGATCACATGGCCTTCCATGCAAAATCCTTTTGGGTTGATCCCTCCAAGGCCAAGGAAGACAACATCAAGAGGAACAACAAAAGTGGTTTCACTAGCTTTGGTCCAAAGACAAGATCTTGCTACAATTGTGATGACAAGCGCCACTTCATTGCCGAATGCCCCTATGAAAATAGAGAGCTTCATAATGGAAGGCTCATTCCCAAGGATAAGAGCAAGGACACCAAGGGCAAGTATTCAAAAGCCCCCAACAAGAAGTTCTACAACAACAAGACCAAGAAGGGCAAGAGGCCCTCAAGAGTTGTGCTAGTTACAAGGGAAGAATACTCTTCCGATGAAGTTGAAAGTTCTAGTGGTGATGAAGATGAAGAAAGCTCAAAGGAATTGGCCGCCATTGCCACCACCAACATACCCTCTTCATCCCTCTTTGAATCTCCCAATGAGAACCCTCCTATCAAGAATGCACATTGCTTCATGGCAAGGTCCTCCTTGGACACATCTATCGTGCTATCAACTCAAGAAGAGTATACCTCCGGAGATGATGATGTTGATGATGAAGAAGATGCATCTTCCAATGGATTGGTTGCTCTTGCCTCCCTCTCCACTAACTCTTCATCACCAAGTGAATCCCCCAATGAGGTCATTCTTGTGGAGGAAGAAAGTTGCCTCATGGCTAAATCCTCCGAGGTATCATCTCCTAACCCCTCTATGCCTAACATATCTAGTGAACTAGGGGTTGATGATGCTAGTCTAAAAGTGAAACAAGAAATGCTAGATTTTGATGATTTCATTCTCAACCTACAAGGTAACACTAAAAAGCATGTTTCAAACCTCATGATTCGTTTAGCTCAACAAAGTGCTATGCTTGAGAAAAAGGGTCAAATAGAGAGAGAAGACTCTCTCGAAATCCATGCTCTTAAAAATGCTCTTGAGGAATGTCAAGAAACCATATCTTCTCTTGAAGAGAGGTTAGAAAATATTGAAGAGCCTCAAGATAAAATTAATAAGCTCACTAAAGCTAGGGATCTTGCTAGGGCTAAGAATAAAGTGTTTACAAAGGAAAAGGCCCAATTTGGGGTTGATCATGAGAAACTTGTGAAGGATCTAGATGAACTAGACAAAGCTCACAAAGCTTTGAAGAGTGAATACACTCTCCTATCCAAGTCGTTTGAGCAACTTCAAATTAGGCTTGCTTCATATGATGTGCCTAGTTCCTCTACTCCTCTATGTGATCATGCAAACATTGTTGAGGAAAATGCTAGGTTGAAGGATGAACTTGCTAAGGCCTCCTCTCCCCAAAGTAAACTTTCTTTGGATGATCTTTTGAGTAAGCAAAGATCAAACAATGGGAAGGAGGGCATTGGTTTTAATGCCAAGGCAAAGAAGGCAAACAAGCAAAAGGCCAAGCCCGCACAAGAAAAGAAGAAAGTCGTCACTAATGGTGAAGCCTCCAAGGGCAAAACCATGAATGATGATGATGCGGGAATTGCTAACCCTCACTATGTTTTATTTAAAGATTATTATGGTGATGTTTATGCTAAATATGTTGGCCCATATGATGGTTATGTTGCTTGGTCTATTTGGGTCCCAAAGACCCTTGTTGCTAACAAAAGAGGACCCATTGCAAAATGGGTACCTAAATCCAAGAATTGATCTTATGTAGGACTATGCCGCCGGAGGTTCAAAATGGGTACTTGATAGTGGATGTACAAGTCATATGACCGGCGGCAAGAACCTCGTCAAGGAGTTGAGGCCTAACATTAATGATATCACCGTCTCCTTTGGCGATAATTCTACATCCGAGGTATTGGGTTTTGGCAAGGTTGTGGTTGCACACAACATTACTCTTGTGGATGTCATGCTTGTCAAAACCCTTGGTTACAATTTGCTTTCCGTTTCCGCCCTTGGCAAGATGGGTTTCGCCGTCTTTATTGATAATGATATTGTGGTCCTCTTGTGGAGCAAGACTCTAAAAGTCGCATTCGTTGGGTATCGCGAACACAACTTGTATGTGGTGGACTTTTCGGGGGCCACCACGTCAAGTGCGATGTGCCTATTCGGAAAGGCGGACGTGGGTTGGTTGTGGCATCGCCGCCTAGCCCATGTCAACATGAGAACTTTGCAAAGTCTTCACAAGGGGAACCATATTGTGGGACTAATGGAAAATGTGTCGTTTGCCAAAGATCGTGTTTGTAGGGCTTGTGTTGAAGGCAAAATGCATGACTCTCCGCATCCAAGCAAGACCATTATCTCTTCCAAGAGGATCTTGGAGCTCCTTCATGTGGATCTCTTTGGTCCCGTTACTCATGCAAGTCTTGGTGCGAAGAAACATTGCTTGGTGATTGTCGATGACTATTCAAGATACACTTGGGTCTACTTTCTCAAGACGAAAGATGAGACTCAACAAATATTCATTGACTTTGCTACCGAGGTGCAACGCCAACACAACCTCCTCATTATGGCAATAAGAAGTGACAACGGCTCCGAGTTCAAGAACTACACACTCAATGATTTTCTTAGTGATGAGGGGATTCGTCATCAATATTCCGCTCGCTTACACCCCTCAACAAAATGGTGTTGCGGAGAGGAAGAACCGGACTCTTATGGATATGGCAAGGTCTATGATGGCGGAGTATAAATCCCGCTATAACTTCTGGGCCGAAGCCATCTCCACCGCTTGTCACTCCTCCAACCGGCTCTATCTCCGCAAGGGCTTGAACAAGACTCCATATGAAATACTCACCGGGAACAAGCCTAATATCTCATACTTCAAGGTGTTCGGGTGTAAGTGTTTCTACAAAATCAAAGGAGTTCGTTTATCTAAATTCGCTCCTAAAGCTTTGGAGGGTATATTTGTTGGTTACGGTGCCGAATCTCACACTTATAGAATCTTTGATGTGTCCTCCGGGATTATCATTGAATCTTGTAGTGTGAAGTTCGAAGAAAATGATGGCTCCCAAGTGGGGCAAGTTGATGTTTGTGCAGGTGATGAAATACCTCAAGATGCCATAGTAAGAATGGGTGTGGGATTTTTCCGCCCCATTGAGGGACACGGTGTGGCGTCTCGGGAAGAACTATGCTCTACCACGGTGGAGCCCTCATCTTCTCAACATCAACAAACCTTACCTAGTGAAGCAAATGATGCACCAACCCAAGAACAAGAACAAGACTCTCCCTCTTATGTGCAAGATCAAGGACAAGATCAAGGTCAAGATCAACCTATCACTCACAATGCCTCCAATGAGGAACCAATCAACTCTTGCCCTTCTCCGAACATTGTTCAAGATCAAGCACATGAGATTGAGCAACCCCAAGCAATTGAGGAAGCTCAAGTTCAAGGTCAAGACGGGGACCCAAATGATCAAGTTGATCAAGTGACACCTCCAAGACCTAGAAAGACCAAGGAGGAGATCGAGGCCCGTCGTCTAGCAAGAAGAGATAGAAACCTCGAGCTACGTGGACACACTCATGACAAGGTCCTTGGTGATGTTACGGCAAAGGTTTCCACAAGAAGGCAATTGGCGAACTTTAGCCATCATCATGCTTATATCTCCTTAGTGGAACCCAAGAAAGTATTTGAAGCCCTTGAAGATTCGGATTGGTTGGAAGCTATGCATGAAGAACTCAACAACTTCAAGCGCAACAAAGTGTGGACTCTAGTAAAGAAGCCTAAGGAGTGCCGCAATGTTATAGGCACTAAATGGATTTTCAAGAACAAGCAAGATGAGTTTGGAAATGTTGTGAGGAACAAGGCAAGATTGGTGGCTCAAGGGTTCTCTCAAGTGGAGGGTATTGACTTTGGAGAAACCTATGCTCCCGTGGCTCGCCTTGAGTCCATCCGTATCCTTCTTGCTTATGCCTCGCATCATAACTTTAAATTACAACAAATGGATGTGAAAAGTGCTTTTCTTAATGGTCCTTTGCATGAAGAGGTTTATGTTAAGCAACCCCCGGGTTCGAGGATCTCAACTTTCCTAACCATGTCTACAAGCTTGATAAAGCACTTTATGGTCTCAAACAAGCTCCTAGAGCTTGGTACGAGCACCTTAAGGAATTGTTGGTAGACCGTGGGTTTGATGTTGGGTTAATCGACCCCACTCTTTTTACTAAGAGGGTCAATGGGGAGCTTTTCGTTTGCCAATTATATGTTGATGATATTATATTTGGATCTACTAACAAAGCTTTCAATGATGAATTCTCAAAGCTTATGACCGATAGGTTTGAGATGTCTATGATGGGAGAGATGAAGTTCTTCCTTGGTTTTGAGATCAAGCAATTGAGGGAAGGAACCTTCATCAACCAAGCAAAATATCTCCAAGACATGCTCAAGAGGTTCAAGATGACCGAGATGAAGGGTGTGGCCACTCCTATGGTTACCAAATGTCATCTTGCACTAGATCCCAATGGTAAAGAGGTGGATCAAAAGGTATATCGCTCCATGATTGGATCCTTGCTTTACCTTTGTGCATCTAGACCGGACATAGTGTTGAGTGTTGGTGTGTGTGCAAGGTATCAAGCTTCTCCTAAAGAGAGCCATATGATGGCTCTCAAAAGAATCTTTCGATATTTGGTTGATACCCCAAGATATGGTATTTGGTACCCCAAAGGCTCAAGTTTTATTCTCAATGGTTATACCGATGCGGATTGGGCGGGTGATAAGGATGATAGGAAATCAACTTCCGGGGCTTGCCAATTCCTTGGTAGGTCCTTGGTGTGTTGGTCTTCTAAGAAGCAAAATTGTATATCTCTCTCCACCGCCGAAGCCGAATATGTTGCCGCCGCAAGTGGATGCACTCAATTGTTATGGATGAGGCAAACTTTAAAGGAATACGGTGTCATTTGTGACAAAGTGCCTCTATTATGTGACAATGAAAGTGCCATCAAGATTGCCTATAATCCGGTGCAACATTCAAGAACGAAGCATATTGAGATCCGGAATCATTTCATTAGGGATCATGTTGCCCGGGGTGATATTGAGCTTATCTATGTTCCTACCAAAGATCAACTTGCCGATATATTCACGAAGCCTCTTGATGAAGCAAGGTTCTCTTATTTGAGGAATGAGCTAAATATCATGGATTCAAGGAGTATAGCTTGACCATCTTGCAAACACACTTTCGTCTCAAAACTTTATTTGGTTTAGATGTGGGCATGGAAATAGGGGAGTGCGGTTTAAATTATTGAGCTATCCCTCCCCCATAATGCCAACATTAAAAAATCATTCTCTTTATATCATATGTTGATATGTGAGCTTCAATGATGAGTAGTGGCTTGGACCCAAGATATATCTTCGCGGTGCCATGCCACAACACTCATATATGGTGGTCTAGGCCACCACACTCTTCTTTGTGAAGAGTTGGAGTTATTTGGATCTTATTGCCTCTTATTTGACAACTCCATGTTCTTATGGGAAATCACTCAAGTTTGGCCTTATTTGCTCATATCTTGCAAACTTGAGTGATCATGTACCATTAACAGTTTGAACCCTCTAAACCTAAGCCTAATCTCTCCAATAAGCCACTTCCATCTTGCTCATTTGTCATGTTTGGTAAAAACTTGGAGTTTGAGGTTTTTCGGTCGGATGATCTAGGGTGCTCAATCTTATTGGCAAATTTGCACCTTATATGTGACTTGATGCTTTATTAAGTCATATATGGGTATTGCAAATAACCAACGAAAGATGGGCCGGATTCCCGGTGATTCTGGAATTTTCCAGAACCCCGGATAATCCGGCCCCAGACCACCCCGAATATCCGGCCCGGCCGGATTATCCGCCCTAAGTTAGGGCCGGATTATCCGGCCCGGGCAGACCTTGAAAGGGTTGAGGTCGAGGGCGCAAGGGGCAAAACGGTTCAGAACCTGCCCCCCACGCGCCCCTCTCCTCTTTCTCCTCTCAAGGCCGCCGGAGCTCCTCCTCCTCGCCGGAGCCACTCCGTCCGCCCCCTCTCGGAGTTCTTGGGTGGATCGGGTGGATCTCCTCCCTAGCTACCTTCTCCACCAAGCGGTTTCCACAATGGATGTGGGTATGATTCACAATCTCTATCCCTAGATGTTGTGTTTTATATGTGCTATTTTCTTGGTGGAATTGGTGTCTAGTTGTTCCAAATCGTGTGTAGTGTACTCCTCTTGCATGCTATGAGGCCGATCTAGTCTTAGACATGTTTTTGATTGGAAATCTGCACATCTCGAAGGGCCGGATTATCCGCCCCCCGAGCCGGCCGGATTATCCGGCCAGGCCGGATTATCCGCCCCCAGGGACCCCGGATTATCCGGCCTGGAGCTTCATCGCCGCTGCAGTTTGCCTCAATCTATCATGTCTAGATTTATACCGACTTATTTGCATGCTTCTCGAGTGTATTACTGTATCTTACATGACTTATGAGCATTACCTTTCCTTTGCTACCCGTCTTTGCTTCTCACAGGTGGTGCTTCTCGGGGTGGTCGGAGACGCTCGAGGCATGATCGATCAAGTGACGAGTTTGCAACCAATGCACCTCGCAAGTCCGTCTCCTCAAGGCGGAAGAACAAGGAAGCGAGGGAGAACTACAAGACCATGGACCCGAGTCTCCTATTCCGCCCTTCGCATGAACAACTCGGTATGAAGATGTCCCAAGGGATGAAGAGATTGAGGGCAGGAAATTCCGGTGCATTGAGCAGGAATTCATCTACAAGGACATATATGAGCCCATGACGAAGCCGAGACCCATGCAAGCTATTGATGTGGATATTCTGGCTGAAAACGATCACTTTGAAGATGCCATCCGGGTAGGCTGGAAGGTTGGGTCTGCATGATATCATGAAGATTCAATGTGACTATAGCCCGGATTTGGTGAAGCAATTCTTTGCCACTTTGGCGATCAAGAAAGATGAGGAACACACTATGGAATGGATGATCGGCTCCTCTCACTGCAAGTGCCACTCTTCGCCGCTTGTCTGGTTTTCTTGGAGTTCCCGTTGAAGGGGGTCGTCGTCTTCATGGACCACAACCGATAGATAAGAATGCTCTTGCACAGCTCTATACCTCAGCGAGGGAAGATTGGTTATACTAAGGGGCTGCTTACCATTTACAATCAGCCGCTTCGGTTCTTTCGGTCTACCATTTGCCCAAGTGGTGGTAACAATGATGCTATCCGAGGAGTCCTTGTGAACCTTATGCACCACAGCTATAAGTGTGCTCGTGATGGAAATGAGGATCGGAACTTCACTCTTGATATCATGGATTTTATCTTCCATGAGATCCATGATGCCATGGTCTCCCGGACCTCCATACCCTATGCTCCCTACATCCAGCTTCTCATCAACAACTCGTGGCTGTGGTTGGTGAAGATTTGAGTGGGTACCCGTTGGTGAAGCACCATGTCAAGAAGGCCTACAAGGTTAAGCCGGTCTCTTCGACTGTTCCTGCTCCCGACTCCTTCATGGGTGCTGCTCGTTCTAGTGGCTTTGCTCCCGCTCGTCATCAAGATGTCCCGGCTATAAGGAAGCAAGTGACCCGGCTTAGTTGGTTCCAGGCGCTATGTCCTTTGCATGAATGTTGAGATCCATAAGGAGAACTATGTCGCTAGCCGAGAGCGTGCCGAGATTAAGCATACTCAGCGGTTATTCTTCACAAGCTTAGTGGTGAACAAGGACCCCCGCCTCAGCCTCCAGCCTCATCGGGGTTACGGTGGTTGGCACTCGAGCACAGGTTCCATGGAGTGATATTGATGATTGCCTTCAAAGGTCCAACACCTCTCGCCGCTCTCCGGATGCACCTGACACTGATGAGGAAGAAGAAGAAGAGGAAGTGCCATACGAGTCCGATGATGATGATGCCTCCGAGTGATTCTCATGGGACGTGTAGCATCGCGCTTGTTCCCTTTTTGCGTCTCGATGCCAAAGGGGGAGAAGTGTTCTATTAGGATTCTCCGGGATTTGCATGGTTTGGGCACAAGCATATGCGTTTATCATTCTTATGTTGCTTGTGTTACCCTTTTAGTTGAACTATTTGGTTTGTTTGTGTGCCGTTCAAAACTATGTGCTATGTGGTGTGAGACTTTGTTATGGTTTTCGGATTTCTATTTGTTGAGATCAAGGATATTACATTGTGTGTGATGCTATATCTCCGCATTATATATCTACACATGGGTATGATTTCTTGCTTCCTATCTCAACTTCATATGTGTCAATGTCTTTTGTTAGAGCTCATGTTGGATATCTCTTATGTTGAGGCACCATACTCCTATGTGTTGT